>NC_142492.1:4661308-4816855 GCF_965113065.1 Corylus avellana | reverse complement strand
GGTCAGCAGCTGACTGACATTTTGGAGTTCCCCATAAAGCTCGTGCTGTCTCCCTTCACTCTCGCTTTTGACATTGCCGGCTCTGCTCCTCGTGGCTTCGGCGTCCCCGAGCTCATCTCCAAGCTCTCATACCTTTCTATCTTCGTGAGTTCTCCTAATATGTTGAGTTTTCATGATAAGTGCATGGTGTTGGTATGCAAAAATTTGGGAATTTGGATGTTGTTTTGGGTGCTTCTTGCCATGTTGTTAAATGGGTTGCTCCCAATCTTTGTTAAAGGGTTTTTTTTTAAAAAAATAAAATAAAATTTGTGTACATGGTTCAATAAAATGCGCATGTGTATGTTGGTATGAAAGAATTCTGAAAATTTAGCATTTTGTTTTGGTTGGTTTAATGGCTTGCTTCACTCTTTATAAGCTGCTACACTTTCACGAAATTTAGTCAAATATGCATGTGTACAACAGTGTATGTTGGTATGTAAATTATGGGATTTTTTAGTTGTTGCTTGGGCTGGTACTTGTCATTTGGATAATTGGATAAATGGTTTGCTACACTCTGTGAGTTCCTAAAATTCACAAAGTTTAATTTAATGTGAATTTATGTTGGCGCTTAAAGTCTGGGAATTTGTTATCCGTATTAGTCATTTGGCTAAAGGGGCCATTTGAATTATGCTTGTGATTTGATCATGTGGGACTTGCGTGATATTCAAATGGTCGGATCATTTAGATATGGTCCGTGGGTTGATTGCAGGCTGTTGCTACTCTAGGGACTTATGACATCGCATTGGAGCTGGGAAAGAAAGTGATATGTCAGAGGTACTTGCCTTTATCCCTTTGAATATTCAGTAAATCCTTTTGTCCATCATTTCCCCCCCCCCCCCCCCCCCCCCCTCCCCTTTTTTTTTGATAAGTAAACTCAATTTATTAAAAAGCGGAAAAGGCACAACCCAAATACCATAATTTCCAGTTATATTTTTCATTTGTGTAAGTACTTGAGATCAAGTTATATTTTCCTTGGCGTAAACCTTTGTCGCTCTGATATAAGGCTATGCATTTACCAGATTGGTTTTCCTTTTGAAATGTATATGGTTGTGCTACAAATCTGGGTAAGTTCGTAGGCTGGAAAAAGGTTGATGCTTTCTTACTTAAAAGTGGTCTTGAAATGCAGAAACTGTCGAACCTGCAATGGGTGGCAGGCATTGCGGTGTACTATGTGCAGAGGATCAGGGAGGGTGCACTACCAAATGAAAAATTACACCTTGAAAAGGTAACCTATCAAGAATCAATTTTGAGTCCTAATACCGCAAACCTTGTAACTATATAAGCCACAATATTCTCTGTCCCTTTATGACAAATTTAAAAAGCTTATTGAGCTTTCTTTACAAAGCTGGATTAGCCAGAAAATCTCTAGAATATAGCTTTTTGACTTTTGAACGTCATCATTATTATCATTGCCTGCGTCCATGAAACCAAGTTTTGATCAAAGTCTAACAAATGCCATATAATGTTTTATCTCTTTGTGTAATATATCTCTCCCACGAATTCTTCTGCAGTGGAGAGAAGGCAACAGCTGAATGTGTTGCAGATGCCATTGCAGACAATAGGGCTGAGTTGGTGCACCTTCCATCTACCATGGATCTTCATGTGCCTTTGCCATCTAAAGAGTGCCAAATTTGCGATGGGACGGTAAGAAAAATATTCTCAAGCATATGCACCTTTGTAAGTGGTAGTCAAGGCATATGCTTCTCAATGTATAGCTTCCCATTTTTTGACTCTGCTGTGGCACATACTGCTCTACAGTGTCGTAATATCTCAATGTTAGGTCCTGATGTTTATGTTAAATATATATTGGTATTGCAGGGTGTAATGGGCTGTCCTGAATGCAAACACAAATTACAAGTCAGAATCTCTGCAGATGATGTGAGTTGTCTTTGGTGATACTGCTTAGGTTTTATTTAAGTGGTATCAATAATTATCTAAGGCTAGTATGCATATGGAATTGATGCTTCTTTTCCTAGGCTAAAACTTAGCCAATTCGACTTTGTTTTCTTCATATTTATACAGTTTGCTTTATCTAACAACGACAAATAGAAGTTTAGAGCGCGCTTAGGAGCTTTAGTATCTTATGCACTTCTCCTTAGTAGGATTGTTGAGGCAGCAGCAAAGACTGCTTCATAATAATTATTCTTGCTTAGAGCCTTCATCTGGTTCCAGAGGTCCTCCAGTCATTGTGAGGCAGTATAAAAAAGGGGCATCCACTTCCCTACTCTTAGAGGCTCCTTCTGGTTCTAGGTGTTCTCCAGTGATGTTGAGGATTACAACTTGAGATCGTTTTGTCTGGCCTCCAGGAGTATACAAGTCAGAAAGAAGTAAAAAAAGGAGTCAGTGCTAACAAAGACGTGTTCAAATTACACAGGAGAGATCCTTTGTTGTACATCTCTTAACTCTGCTATGCTTTGCCTCATAACTACCAGATAGGTCAATGACCCTCATTGTCCTAGAACAAGCAATTCAAAAAAACTGGAAGTTTCAACAAGTGGGTGTCTAGATGAGAAGCAGTAAATGTTTAGAATTTGTCTTGTGCAATCTGCATGTAACTTGAAAATTGCACATAATGCCACCAAAAACGATTCTTTCTTACAGTCAACTGATTTACTTTGATAATTTATTATTTTTCTGATTACCATTTGAAATTGCTTTTAAATGATTATAGGAGAACATATTGTTATTTCAAATAGAACATTGGCATCTATGAGAACTTTAAGAGAGGGTTGTTGCACTAAAGCCCATGTTTAAATTCTCCGATGTTTTTATCAATTATGGATAACTCTTTTTTTTTTTTTTTTGTTAATAAGTAATATATATCATTGATAAGCACATAATGGCGCAACCGTAGTACACAAGATGTATATAAAGAGAGTCCCCATTAATGGCTAAAAGAAGAACAAAAAACCACAAATATAGAAAAGATAGAAACATGAGAAATATTATATACCCATCCAAGTGAAAAGCAATTTGACCAAAATGTTCTTGAGCTCTTCCATCGACTTCTCACGATCTTTAAAACATCTTGCATTCCACTTTGTCCATATGCTTCGCATTAATCACAATTGGTATATTCTCCATGCGGCTAAACGACTTTTCACATGACCTTGCCAACAATATAACAACTCTATCACCTTTCTACGCATAACCCATTCTACTCTGAAAAGACTAAACATCATACTCCATAATTCTCTTGCCACTTCACAATGGAGAAAAAGATGATCTATAGATTTCTCACTCCTCTTACACATGCAACACCATTCTACCACTATTACTCCAAAGTCAGAATCTACCAAAAGCCACTGTCCACACAAAAAACTCACTCTCAAAGAAACATTGACTTTCCAAATGCTCTTCCAAGGAAAAGATGAACTCCTCAAACTAGATGACTCGTGAAAAAACGATCTCACTTCAAACTTCATCCTCTTTGAAGGCATCCACCAAATACAATCCTCATTACTTTGTCTCCATATGAGGGAATACAACAAATCAAAAAGCGCAATCACTAAATCTACCTCCCAATCCTATACAGGTCTTATAAAAGATACATTCCACTGAATATCACCATTGGAAAAATGCATATTACCTGCAACCCACTCCTCCTTACTACGAGCAATACTAAACAACTTTGGAAAAGCTTCCTTTAGTGGTTGATCCCCACACCATACATCATGCTAGAACCTAATCTTAGATCCATCTCCCACTTCATATCTGACAAATCTAAAAAAAATTCCCCACCTCCTCCTAATATGTTCTCACACTCCAACTCCAAAATGCCCCTCTACCTCTTTAGAACACCGACTTCCACTCATAGTATCATATTTTGCTTCCACCACCAAAGACCATAAAGCCTCTCTCTCTATAGCAAACCACTATAACCACTTACCCAACAGTGCTTGATTAAATTTAATCAGGTTTCTTACCCCCACGGCCAAACCACCAGTTTGCTTAGGAGAAGAAATCTTTGACCATTTAACTAGATGGAATTTAAACTCCTCATTGATACCTCCCTGAAAAAAAATTCTTCGAAGTTTCTCAATCCTATTTTCCACACCCATTGGAATAGGAAACAAAGACAAATAGTATGTGGGCAAATTGGATAAAGTACCTTTGATCAAAGTCAACCTACCTAACTTTGACAAATATAGCCTCTTACAACCCGCCAACCGCCTCGCCATTTTTCCATAGTACCATTCCATATAGAAGTAGACTTGTATGCACCCCCAAAGGAAGATCCAAATATTTCACTGGTAACAAAGCCACCCTACACCCAATTATTTTGGCCAAACTTTCTACATCATCTACCTCACCAATTGGAATGATCTTTGATTTCAACAAATTAATCTTTAACCTTGATACCACTTCAACACATAAAAAGCGACATCTTAGATTACAAAGATTTTCTCAATTAGCCTTGCAACAAATTAAAGTGTCATCCACAAACAAAAGATGCAATACAACAATTTCTACATTATTTCTTGACCCCACAGGAAAGCCATCTAAAATACCCTTGCCCACTGTGGCTCACATCATTCTACTCGGAGCCTCCATAACAGCCACAAAAAGTAGAGGAGCTAACTGATCCCCTTTTCTTAAACCCCGAGTGCTACTAAAGAAACCAGAGGGGGATCCATTTATTAAAACAAAATAGCGTTTTGTAGTAATACAAAAGGCTATCCATGCTTGCTATTTCTCTCCAAAACCACCTTTCTTCAACAAATACAACAAGAACTCCCAATTTACATGATCATATGCCTTTTCTAGATCCAATTTGCACAATAAGCCTAGTACCCCTAATTTGAGTCGACTATCAATATACTCATTTGGGGTGTGCGTATTCTCTATCAATACACTCATTTAATAAACCTGGTACTGATTGCTTAGTGAGTCACACTGGTGTTACCATATTATCTGCTCTTATATCGTCTATCCAATTTTAAAATGATTCCATTTTCATATTCTCTCGCTTTTCTTGCAGATCATGGAGCCACCATGGAAGGCCTATAATGTCTTGAAAAAGATGGACTATCCTTATGAGGCTAGTATTTTTCTCTATTGTATAATATCATGATCAAATTATTGGTATTAGTGAAAGTGTATTCAGAATTCTTGGGCTCTCATTTACAAGTTAGAGTGCTATGCACCATTCATCTAAAATTTAAAAGTGCACGATATAAAATCTTGATATGATATTCGATAATCTTTGGCCCTCTTGTGGAAGAAGGATGTGCCCAGTTCTTTTAAAGCAGTATATCGCCTCACAAGCCTCACCTTCCATGGAGGAGCATGTTTTCCTTATAGAGAAATTAGTAAAATTTCAAGCATGTTCATTCTTTGTAACTTTCTCTTGCATTTGTCTTGTCACACCTCTACTAATATAAATTCTGTTTCTAGAGCTGACATAATGATTCTTGTCGTTCTCCCATGGTGATAAACATTTAATTAAAATTTACTTTACTAGAGCTCTGTTTTCTTTTAACATCAAAACAAACGGAAGAGGGAAAAATAAACATTTGTGCATATGATAATAACACAGTTTTCTGTATGCCAGTAAAATTCAAGGCCATAGTTAGCTGACTGCTCTTTCTTATTTTATAAATCATCATAATATATGAATAGTTTATGTGAAATTCTTGAAAGACTTATAGACATGCTTTAATCACATAATAAATATGACATATATGCTCTCTAAGGACAGTATGGAATAAAATGTTCTCATGACAAAGGATGATAGAATTGGTGCTTCCATTCTCAATGCATACTCTTGATCACGGAGCCTCAATTGTAGGCCTGTAATCTCTTTTTTATCTTATGAACAAGTTGGTTAATAGAGGATGATAGAGTTGGAGGCAATGCACCTAATATCAATTTAGACATCTTGTTCATATCTAATATTCCATTTGTGATTTTGTTTACTGTTTCAGCATATAGTTCACAGCATGAAAGATCCCAGCATTGCTGCATTTTGGTTGATTACCTTGCCTCAGATTGTGGGTGGCTTCAACTATGATGATGATGTCAAGCAGAAAATTTGGTGGCAATACAAGGTTTTGAATTAATCTCGCTCTCTTTTTCCCTCAGTTATTTAGGTGTAAATTTTTGTTAATGTCCCTACCACCGTTTCACACATTGTTTCTTGCCATTGAACTGTGTATTTTCCTATAGTGATTGGTTAAAAATCAGCAAAGCTATACCTGGTGGATAATATGTGTCTACAAATCTCCACTTCTCAAATTTGAGCTGGAACGGTAGATATTGAGTTTGCTAACATGCTCTAGGAACGTTGTCCCAAAAATCAAGTAGATGAAGTTGTTATCAATTATAGCCTTTTCATGGTCTTGGATGACAGCTATATAAATTAAGGGTCTGTTTGGGATTGCGTTTGAAAGGCTTAAAAGTGCTTTTAACACTCAAAAAGTTCATTTGAAAAAAAAAAATACACGTTTGGTAAAAAAATTAAAAGCGCTTTTAAGGGTCCAAAAAGCCTAAAAATGAAGCTTTGGCCTAAAAGCTATTTTTGATTTAAAAGCTCTATTTCTCAAACGCAATTCCAAACAAGCTCTAAGTGTAGTATACTTCCTTTTCTTTTTGTTTCCAGAACCTGTCACAAGGTTCATTTATTTTGGTGGTTAATGTATCCATATCAATGTATTTGTTTAGTAAAGTTAATTGACAAACACACATTATAGTAGCATAGTCTTGTCTGGATTGTTAGGAATTGGGTTCGTACCACTTTTTCATGTCCTAAGATTAAAGCTGATGATATGGTTGCCTCCTGCAATGATTGATACGTTTGAGATGCGATTACTGATTGGGAACCTAATCTTTTACTGAAGCCATATGTATATGTAAAGATGTTCTTTTAAATTATATAATACATGTAAACCTTTGTTAAAGAGCTTTTATGCTTTCTTCTGTCACTCCCACCAATTTTTCTCTATTACCTAATTAGTCTGCAATTCATCTTTTCTTACTGTCGATTTACATTGGTGTTTCGACCTAACTCAATTCTCCAATTATAAAGGTGCTTTATATGCAGTTTCATTACACAATAGCACCTTTCTCATGTTGAAGAAACACTATTTTTGCATGCTTTATAGAAACCGGTGACAAACTCTATAATACACACGAGCTTTACCCGACTTTAGTAAATTTTCTGCCATTTCTTCTAAAGTCCTATATTATGACCTTTCATTGCCTGATATCTCATTTTGGGTCCCATTTTATATTGTAATCTTTATTTCATAAACTAATTTGTTAAGGATGATTGCTCAAGTGCCTTCCTGTAATTATGTAATCTTTTGTTGGTTTCAGGAATCCATGCAGTATGATCAGCTTCGAGATGTGGTAGCAAAGCGAAGTCCAGGCTGGGAGCACTTGCAGGAAGTAAGATAATTTTATTCCAAAATGATGCTTATGCCTAAAAAATTTATTGAAACAGTCAGCAAACCGATGTGAATTCTGTATGTGCATTGAGATTTGTGTAGTTCCCTTTGGGGAGGGAAAAAAAGTGATGTTCATGGTTAGACTATGCTCAAAATTATATGTTAAGAAACAGTGATGGTCACAGTCTGGGAGTTATTTTCATGATACGGGTGTGGAATAGCAATGTCTGACCCTGAAAAGTTTAGGCAATCAGCAAGGCTACTTTGTATGCAAAGGAATTATATTGTTTGTACGGGGAAATTGGATCTCAACAAAATGGTTAGAACTCGTTATAAAATCTTACTGCTCTTTCTTCCTCTTCCTCTCTTTATAAATTCAGATCTCTTCTTCCTTTCTACTTTTTGAGTTCCCCTCAAAGCTGAAAAATGATTTTTTTTCCTCTATTTGTTAATTTTCCTCCTTATATGCCAATTAGGTCTATTCCTTTCACTTCAATTTATCAATGTTTTGCAACTTTCATATTCTATGTCACACATTGAGAATTATTGACAAATAGAGTCTATCAATAATTGATTGTTCTGTATGTGCATTCACATAAATGTTATAGGGACCTTTGTGGTTTGCTGTTGATAGTTATATTTAAGAATCATGTAAATAAAATTCAATGTCTATCCACTAGTTGCTGGCTGTAAAAGAGGTAATATTATATCTTCATCTTTCCATTATAGGGTTTTCTCTCTCTCTCTCTCTCTCTCTCTCTCTCTCTCTCTCTCCAAAATATATGTTTATAACTGCAATCTAACACATATTCTAGATGTATACTGGCTTCTATGCAAACTCATGCTCTTTCCTGTGATGCCATTTTTGCAAAACATTTCTTTGTTTAATATTATTTATGATTCACAGGCCTTAATCTCTATAGATCCTGTTCGTGCTAGGGATGATCCTGTTATAGTGAAAAACATTCCCTACTACAAGGCCAAGAAAGCTTTGGAGGCAGAAGTCACGAGGCTTGATCCTCCACCACGTCCTCCAAATTGGGGTGTGCGTATTCTCTATTTTCACTTTATGTATGCTATTTCTTGCTTTTGAACATTTGTCTTCATTTCAAACTAATCTTGAATTTTAATTCTGAAAAATGGAAAATATTTTGGTATGTTGGTTAGGAGGATGACTTGGCTAATGCAATTTATTGGGTAACTGATGGAGGTTATGGCACTTGGCTGAATAGCTGGGGTCTTTTTAGATGGCCATAAAATGATACCCTATTGATCGGATTTTGACAAAAGCCTACCAAAACTCTAGATTTAATAAGCAGCTGGCTAACCCCCAATTGTGTTTTTGACTTTTGTAAAGGGGTTTCCGTACAAAGCCTGCCCCGATCTACACTTAAAGAGAAAAAGAGAATTAGTTATTGGCCTTCAAGGTTAAGTTGGTTCTCAAAATATGGACAATGATTATGGGTTTGATAGGTAACGATTAGGCTCAAGATTTTTTATTGGACTTAATGTTTTTGTTAATTAGGTAAGTTGGGATTAGAAGCTTGATAAATAGATTATCAAGTTTAGAGATTTATTATGGGTATAATTTTGGACAGTGGTCCATAATCATGTAAGAATGTATTTTTGGGCTTAAAAAAATGGGATTTCGGGCTAATTAGGATTGGATTTTGAAATTGGTGCCAAAATGGGCCTAAAAATGGATTTAATTGGACTTAGTTTTAGGCTTTGAGTTTTAGCCCATTAAAACTTGGCTTTGATGTTGGGCCAAGTGAACATGAAATTGGATCAAGTGTGCTTGAAATGTGTTTGGAAAGTGGGCCGTGGATGGGCCTAGGTGAATTTAGCCCACTAGGGTTTTTACAAAAAAAATAAAAAACAAAAGTGAATAATCAAATTGGAAACAAGGTGACACATGGCCTTTCCATGTGGCATCTTTCACCCATTTCAACCAATGAAAATCCATGCGTGTAATAGTTAGTTTAGGCTATTATGAAAGGGTGAAATGAAGACCATTTTCCCATTTTCATTCTTTTATCATTTGGCCATGAGAGAATAGGGAGAAGAAGAAAAAGAAAGAAAGAGGAAGGAAAAAAAGAAAGAAAGAAAAAGGAAGATGAAGAAGAAAGGAAGAAAAGGAGGAGGAAATAGACCAGGTGTGGTCCGGCCATTGAAGGAGGACTAGGTAAGTCCTTGCTCTTCCATTTTCTTTTGGTTTAGGTTATTGTTTTGGAAGTATAAAATCTTTGGTTGTTAGTTTAAGAAACTCATGCATGCTTGGGTAAATTTTTTGAGTATCATGTTGATGTTCAAATTGGTTTGGCAATTTTATGAAGAGTCCACGTGTAAGTTTTCATAGGCTGGATGTTGAAGTTGAAGATATATTGTTGGTTTGGAGTTGTTTAAAGATGTATGCAAGAACAAAGTTTGGAAAGCTTGCATGTTTTAAATTTTCTTGACATGGATGTTAAAGTTTCATAGAAATAAGTTGATTTGGTATTATTTTGAAATACATGCAAAATGAAATTTGTTGGCTTGCATGCTTTAGGGTTTTTCTTAGTTTCCATGTTGAAAATTTCATGTTATAATGCTTGAAATCAAGTTGGTTCTTGGAATAATGGAGGTTATACAGGAGTTGGACATGTAATGATTTGGATAATTCCTAGTTAAACATGCAAATGTAAAGATTAAGTGTTAAGTTTCTAGTTTGCATGTTTTAATGCTTATTTATTCAAAGTATATATTGGGCTCAGTGCATGAAAGTTGTTAGGAATGGAAATTGCTGATCATGCATGTAAGGTTTAGTTTAAAAATGTGCAAATTAGTGTGTAAAGCTTTTGCATGTCAAGTTGGTGAGGTTTGATGCATTCGACCAAGGATTGGATGAATGAAAAACAGTTTTCAAAACTTGCATGCGAAACTTGAGGTGAAGTTGGTCTAGTTAGGTGCTTCAGGTTTTTCATGATTTGTATGTAAATTTTAACCATTCAGCCACATGAAGAATTGTATGGAAAAGTTGGAAAAATTTAGTGAATTGAGTTGGCTTACATATACGTGAAGGAAAGATTGCAAGATTTGATAAATTAGGAGGTCTATTTTTACATGATTTAAAGTTGTGAAAAATAAAGAATTTAGGGTTTCCATCTAATGCATGGAATTGGTAGTTAATCACTTTAGTTTTTGTAATCAAATTAGAAAAAGAAGACCCTTGATCATGGCCATTGCTTGAAAAAATTAGTAAGCTAATCACATGAGCTTGTGATAGATGAGGAAAAGGGGGGAATTAGGGAATTCGGCCATGCATGATAAATTGGTGTTGCAATGAATATTTTGCTAATTAGAGGATTTACATGATTGTAGGTTTTGGTGATAATCGTTAAGATTAAAAAAAAAATGAAAAATTTGTAAGATTCCAAGGTAAGCGGGTTTTGGTTAAAAACATAATTTTTTATTTCTAAAAATTGAATTATATTCATGCAATAGGTGAATTATGAGGTTATTGAAGTTTCATGGCTATAAATGTGTGAATGCCTATGCAATTAATTGGCAAGTTATTGTGCTATTTGACATGCGGAGTTTTATTTCTTGAAGTGAAATAAATTGTTAAGTTACTATGTTACTTCCTATGAAGTTGTGTTAACGTTTAATATGTTATTTTCCATAAAATAATTTGCTAGTTTAAATGTGATTGGAAATGAGTAAATTACCATGTGGTATATTCTCTGATACATGGTTAAAATTAAGCATGGTTTTGATGTTAAAGGTTTTACCAAGTTTCAGTAAATATTATTTGATATGTATAGGAACCTTAAAGTTTTATTTGAAAGCTGCTCAATAATTGAGAAGGATTTTATAAGAAGAAAGGCCATGCATAAAAATGTTGCGAAAAGCTATGTGAATAAGTTTGATGAAAGAACACGTGTACAATATTTTTATGGCTTTAACCCCACGGCACCCATGTGAATGTTATGAATGTTACTAGTACCGTGTGAGAAATGAATGATGGATAGCCAATGCAACCACACTGAAAGACATTTAAGAAGGTGTGGGCTATCACTGAGTGGTTTTTTTTAGTGTACACCCATGGTGAAGGATATTTGAGAAGCCACAATTAATTAGTGAAGTTCTCACTTTAAGACGGTTCCATTGTGTGGCCACAGGCCTTGTCATAGAGGTCCCTTGTATGGCCACAGGCTGAGCCAAGGGGAAAAAGGTTACCTAAGTTGCAAGGATTACAAAGAATTTAACTAGGTTTTCGGAATTCTCTTTTGAAAAGATCCTAGATCATGTTTAAAGGAAAGGATATTAAGTAAATTATTTTTTAAAAAGGTAAAGGCTATGTTTTATAAAGGTTTAAGCGAAGCTAATTTTTCAAATCGACTTTAAAAAGGGTTTCAATTTCTATTACACTTCTTCAAAGGAGAGGCTTCATTCACACATTGATGTTAACCTTACTTGCTGAGCTGTAGATTCACTTTTCCACCGGCAATTTATTTTACAGAGGAGGCTGAGGAGGGTGCTGCCTAGCAGGTTTAGGGTGCACCAAGGTAGGAGAGGAGACTCATATCTTAGCAGGAGTACCTGTTTTAAGTCGGTATTTGTAATGACACTTTTCATACTGTTCTCTGTGGCAGAGGTTCTTACTGATGTTGTGGTTGTGGACCTCTATAGGATTTCACATTTTAACATCTTTCTGGCAGACAAGGGTCTTATATTCGAAATTCACATATAGTGGTTGTAACATTTGTCTACTGCTTTTGCATATAATCGATTGATGTGTGATTAACTTGCTAGGGCTTCTATAAATTGGTTCGTAGTTTAATATTACTTGTTCTCTCTCTCTCTATCTTGCTCTCCCTTGATCGACTGTTCCTTGTTCTTTGAATATGAAAATGCGATGGTTGCTACAGTGTATCTGATCTCCTTTTGGATTTTATAAATTGGTCCTTGACTTAATAGTATTTTTGTTCTCTCCCTCCCTCACTTGGTTGAACTTTCCTTGTTCTCTTTAAATATGAATTGTGTAACACATAGAAGAAAAGAGAAGGGCATATGGGCAAACATTTTCTTTGTATGCATTAAACATGAGGGATGTAGTTTGAACTAACTGCAAAGCTTTGCAGGAGCTGGATCTTCCGCTGAATGCATCTTCTTGGAGTAAGGAAGATCTCAAAAATCCAGAGAAATTATATGAGATGACTGTTCTTCTTAATGCACAAAGAGAAATTGCTGATAAAATGTTGGATGTGCAGTGGGAAGCTAAATGGCGTCAGGAAAAGGTTAGTAAGTTCTGAGTTTTATATGGGCGAGAGAGTGAAGTCATTTTTAATGTTTGGCAAACGTTTGACATGTTGAAAACATTTTCATTCTTGGAAATGAAGTATGAAATCTAACAGTCTCAAATTAAGGTAAGCTACTTGGGAATATGATTCTTTTGCAACCTGAAGGTTACCAAAACTAGTAAGGAAAATTATAGGAATTACAGTTCTTAATTCCTTCTTGGAATGGCTGTGATGTGGAGCTATAGGGATGTCACATTTGTGTGCTTTTCTAAGCATTTAACCGAGAACTGATGGCCTCCTGGCCTAGTGGTATGAATTAGGTACTGAGAGACCTTAGATGGAGAAGCTCTGGAATCCGGAGCTCCTTGGGTGTTAGTGACATTAGTCAATCATTCACTTCATAGGTTTTGTAGGGTTTGGGATCTATTGGTAATTATCTCAGTTTCATATATAAATTTCTATAGAATCTTTGAAAAAGACTTTCTTTCACAAGAAGGAAAAGACTTACCATCTTTGGGGTCTATTGATGAAAAATAAACCATGAAACGTTGCTGAAAAAGGAAAAAAGAAAAGAAAGGAAAGAAACCAAGAAGTTGACAAAAATGCATACCTGCACAAATGCTACATGGCACATGCAGTAACTTGCTTTTCCCATGTATTTCCTGAAGTCCATTGAGAATGAATTTTCCTATTGCTATTGCTATATGCATGATACCTATAAAAAAAAAAAAGATAAGTAACATCTTATTTCATAGTTATAACAGTCATAAATCGTCAATTTTTTGCACTGATCCTATATACGTATTGTTATTTCCAGTTAAATGAGATGTTGGAGGAGAAGGTGCGACCATATATTCAGAATGTTGAAAATGAAGTCCTCTCTAAACCTATTGTCTTACGATCACAGAATCAGGACCAGAAGGTTTTTCTCTCGTCTTTCCTTTTCACTTACTGTTTACTTATTCTGGTTATTATCTCGAGCTGAGCATAAAAAGAAAAACTAATCAGAAAACCTTACTTGGAAAATGAATTTTTTTTATGATCCCAAATTGTCCAATTACGATCCCTTGTGCCATTTCTTGAATGCTTCATTTGGTGCTGCAAAAATATATGTTGGTAATGATTTTTATTTTGTACATCCTTAACAGTGATACATCTTATGCACTTAAGATGCTCTATATTATTAGCCAGTCACCTTCTAAGCAAAAAACTGTTCGTGCTTTGAAAACTGGCTCATCATCTTTAACTTTATTTGATCTGTCGCCTTTATTGTACCACGGTGTTGTCATATAGTGTATATGGTGTTCTAAATTTCTTTCCTGAACTGATTGCCCAAATGGTCTGATGTCCATGTAGACAGTCACTAAGTGCAGCAATTTCATGTTCTATGGATGATTCCCCCATTTTGATCAATGTGTTACTGAGTTCGGATTCATACTTTCTTTTTCCTGTATCTGCACCTCAAGAATAGATCCAACAGCTACCATCCCACAACTTGTGGATACAGTTATAATACTATGCATTATGAAATCCTTTATATTTGCTGCTGTTTGTTGTTAAGAGTTTCCTTAAATGGTTGGTATCCTGCATGAGCTTTTGTGTTTGGGATGGAATTTGTGAGAGATTGGCTTTCAAATCTTATTTTAGGGTTTGTGTGCCTAAGGTTTCTGAACACCCCCCCCCCCCCCCCCCCCCCATTTCACATTTTTTTTCCTCAACCATGTGAACTATAGACTGACTTGCAAATGTGGCCGTATTATATTTGTTGCTGAAATTCAGCATCTTTTGGGACTGATGTTGATATATTTTGCAGAGGACCCGGCACCGGAGATGGTGGTTCTTTTGATGAATTTAAAACCATTTTTGTATCTGTGTGGCCATGGAAATGCCTCGATTTCTTTTTGGGGCGATATATTTTTTGGGTTCCTCATGGTAAATTGTTATTCCCCCCTTATTATTACTCACAAGTTCATCTCTACCCTTTTGAGGCCGCTGGAAATACTGTTTTATGTAATGAGTCTGTCTCTGTCTCTCCCCCCCTTATATACAGGTAAATTTTGACCCTATAGCGGCATGTATGAACGATCGATATTCTAACTTCTTCTTCTTCTCTCTCCCCACCTAGTTTCTTTAATGAGTAATATTATTTAGTATACTGATATATGATTATTATACAACTTGATGATAATACGGTAGTGAAAATTAGCCGTTGGATCAATACTTGTAAAAATTGCATGTATTGCAATAATGAATAATTCACTCATCACCAACTCTACATACATAATTGCCAAAAAAAAGAAAGAAAGTGGAATTGTGGGTTTTTGACTTGCAAAGCTTCTTTAGATTAGATTGCAATAGGCACAGTAGCATGCAAGCTCCCAACAGAATCCATATGTTGCGTGGCCCATTCTATGCGTTGCTTATCACAATTTGATGGCCACATGTAGGCTGTAGCACACTCCGGACCATGTTTGCTCACAATTCTTCTGTTTCACTAGTTCTTCTATAACAAAACAGAAAGAAAAAAAAAAGATCATTATACTGAATATATATATATATATAGAGAGAGAGAGAGAGAGAGAGAGAGAGAGCAAGTAGAATCACATGTTGAGGTAACATGTTCAGCAAAAATATGATGAGAAAATCTCTAATTAGAAATTTAAAGATGGATTTTTTTTTTTAATATATATAATTTAATGACGGGAAAAGGGTTACAAGGGATGCACTCCAACAACAAAGCCGTAAAGATAAAGGCAATACCGAGACAGTTGAAGATAGCCCAGCTTAAATGACTACTAACCTGCAGTAGCAAGGAGGATGAACAAAATATTAATGATGACAAATAAGCATACAGATTTTGAAGTCATGTTTTTCTTTGCTTATGAAATTAGGAATAACAATGAAAGGTGTTTATAAATAGAAGGTGGATTACTCTTTCTTCATTTCACGTAATTTAACTCAAAATAAAAAGCAACATCTTAATTTTTTTTATAACAATTTGCTAAATAACATTACTCGATCTATACCTTATAGGCTTAAAAGGGCTCCAATGAATTTAATTAAAAAACAAAAAAAGTAATATGAATAGGGTAATTAAAAATAAAGCGTGTGTTGATGTCATCAAATTGTTTAAAATATCATTTTTTTTTATTTTTTTTTTGGGGGGTCCAGACGAAAGACCTTTTAGAAATTTTAAATATGTAGTAATGCCTTTGATTATCTAATTCATGGTTAAATATCCAAGTCACCAATGACATATTAATAAGGACTTCCCATTCTTTTAACTAAAGAAATTCATTATAAGACCTTTTTCAAATGTGTTTGTGTATGTGTGTGTGTACGTAAATTGTAATGAATGTATATACTATAAGATAAACAAATAAACTCAAAATTAATGGATTGTTTAAAATTTGATTTTATTTATCTAATTACTCAAATATAATCTTAACAATAATTAAATGATTAATAATTAGTATGAATATTCAAAAAGAAAAAAAATATATATATATACATTCACGACATTTACTGTATATATGAAATAAATAATTTAATTGAGTAGTTTGTAAACAAGCTTGAGCTAAACTTGTGTTCGAAAAAAATTAAATGAATTGAACTTGAACATTCAATACTCAACTCAGTTTGATTATAACCCTATTTGTACAACATGGTTAGATAAGTTCTTAAGGTTTTGTTTTAGCTTGAAGCACTTGCGTAATTAACATAATTAGAATCCATGGAAGAAAAAAAGAAAAGAAAAGATTTTTCAAATGCTTGAAAAGCCAATACAGTTTTGGGATATATAAATACTCAAATTTAATATAAAAAAAATGGTGCATGATTTTCGTTTCGAGCCCCAATAGTTTTTCGATGACAAGTAAAAACTGTAGGCGAGTCATTTTCCTCCTTTATATATAGATTTACGACAATAAATAGGAGCTACTAAATCTATTTTTCTTTCATATTTGTTAAAAAATAAAGAAACTTGTCTTCTTCGTTAGTCTTTGAATTTTTGTTTTTTTTGAAGTAAATTAGTGTTTGAAATTTGTAATTAAGCATGAACTTGTCAACATATCATTATATTTTTATTTTATTAGTGTTTTATTTTAATTATTTATATTTAATACAGTGTTTATGTCCAACCAACCACGACGGCGACTGGATGGGATGGGACGACGGCGGCCTTGCCTCATGGCATAAGGCCATTTTTTTTTCTATTTTTTTTTAATCTTTGTAATTATTATAATCTCATTGCTCTTCGCTATTAAATTAGCGCTTCCTTTTAATAGGTGAGGCCCAACACGTGAAATATTTAATTGAAATGAGGGGTGAATTGACGGAGTCAAGGTTCGATCACAGAACCTTGGTTATGATACCATGTTAAATTACCAGTTATCCCAAAAGCTTAAACTGATAGAAAGAGATAAATTTAATCACTTAACCATTACTTTAATATTCCCAACCATGATGGCGGCCGTAGTAGTTAGATATTGCATAAGGCAAATTTTTTATTTTTAAATGTTTTCATCTTAAAGGCATAATTGTAATTTCTTGTTATTTCTATTGTAAATTTTAGAAAAAGTAAAGAAAGATCTTGGGTTGTAATCAACAAAATATTGAAAACTCAAATCGTAAATAGAACTGAAATAAAACACAAACAATATTTGTTAAAATAATTTTTTTTTCTTATTTTATAAGATTAGCAACAAACGATGTAGTATCTAATTAAACAATGTATAATTGGCACATGTAGTTTTTCTCTTCATAAAAAAAGTATATAATTTTTTAAAAGTGATTAAATTGGCATATGTACTTAACTAAACTACCTTATCAATTTGATACTTTCTTTCAAAAAAAATAAATTTAGGGAAAAATACATTTTACCCCTCTGTACTATCCACCTATTTGCACTATTAACCCCAATATTTAAAAAGTGACACTTTATCTCCCCCAAACTTCCAAATTGTTGCAATTCAACCATTCTGACTTCTTTTTTTTTTTCCAAAATGCCCCCGTCCCAAGTTAAAATAAATAAATAAAAAATAAAATTAAAATAAAATATAAAAATTAAAGGGTGGCCGGCCAACCCAGTTGTGAAATTTTAGTAATTTCACACATTTCCGTTAGGATTTAACAGAAAATCTTAACGAAAAGGGAAAAGTGGAAGGAAATCAAAGTTCGATACACCAAAGTGTGAGACTTTAAACATTGGGGAGGTGTTTGCAAAAGATGCGTAACTTCATGGGGTAAGTGAAATTACCCCTTCGATTAATTTGGTGGCGATGCAGGACACTTGGATGGATTTGGTGGTGCACTTTAACTAAGGTGGCTGGCATGTATGCTAATGGCTCCAATAATAAATTATTATTGGATCAAAATTTATTGGTTCAAGCTCTTTAGGTTAAGGTAGGGCCAGAAATGGAATGTAGTTGGATATTATGGTGATTGAAGAATCCGAGGTAAAGAGGAGATCGATGTGTTGGAATATATACTCACATATGGGTGGGCATGACTTGAGCTTTACATCGAATATATATTAATTAAAGATAAAAAGTAAGTGATTTTGATATAATATTCTTAGATCCAAACCCACTTGAATTAAACTTAGTTAATGTAAAGCCTTAATATATTTATTGTGTTAAACCCTCACGAATTATATATTCATTCTCAACAAAATCATTGTAAAGGGCACGGGGAGTTCAAATTAAAGAAATGTTTCTTAATTTCCATTAATTGCGAAGAAATTAAATGTAAGTTGTTGATTGTTATAGAATATATATAACATATATTATATGATTCCATAATAGGTATATATCCCTTATAAGATATTGATTGTAACAACGTGCATGAATGGAATCAAATCATTTTGATTTGGTTATAAGCATACTTATATTTATAAGGGGTGGAACAGAATTTTGAGTGAGGGGGAGGAAACTAAAAAAAAAAAAAATTGAGGGAGAGGAAATTAATTTTTGAGAGCTTTCACTTCTTTGTCCAACGTACATGAGAAGCCACATTGATCATAGACTAAGAAAGAATTTAATTTGAGAATAGACTTCAACTTATCATTTGAGGGGCGAAAAAGTAATTTGGGGGACGAAAAATGAAATATTAAGGATAATAATGGATTTAATAGTTTTTTTTTTTTAAAGATTTTTAAAAATTCTTGTGGTACACTCATCATCGCCAAGCATGTATGTGCTTTCACCTGTACTTATCTTTCATCTATCCCAGTGTTTTGTAAACATGTCTTTTGTATTGTAAACATCATAAGAATAAGATCGAACACAATATGTAACCCTAGCTATCACGCTCTTCTATAAAGGGAAGAACCACTCGCAAATCTTTGTTTCCATTTTTCTCTTCCTTCCGCTTTTCTATTTAATTTTCTACTTTATTATTTTAATTTGTTTTCATGGTATGAAAGCTGCCAACGGTCTTTGATCCATACTGCATGTCCTGTTCTTTTCAGGGCAGTGCCCTCCCTCTTTGGATTCCTCCCCCGACATCCACTTAGAGAATTCATTCTCTCTCTCTCTCTCTCTCTCTCTCTCGATCTCTATCGTCTTGCCGACACTATTGTCAATTGACAAAGTTTAAACTCTCTCACCTCAACAACCACAATATTAATATTATTCATATATATCCCTGGCCGGACCCTGTTCCATGAAAATGAAATTAAGAAAAGTACTCCATTTACACTTGTCACAGACACATCAACAAGTGGCCCAAGTACTACAAAACGTCTTTAGTCATATGCCCTTAATTATGATCCTCTATTCGCGTACGCCACAAGAGACACGGTATGCATGGGCCGCATGGCACCTTTGGTGGGACTTTCTTTCTCTCTCTCTCTCTCTCTTATCTTTTCTTTTTCTTTTTTTTTATTAATTTTTAATTTTTTATGTAGTAACAATTTCCAAATTGGGTAAGGATAAAAATAGTGTTAATATCATTTGTCCCAAAAATTTAAGCTATACTTACAAAAAAAAAGGGGCTTAAACTGATAAAAAGTCTAAATAAATTTAATCATTTAATTAATACTTCAAATATTTAATTAAAATGAGTGATGAATTGATGGAGTTTATATTTAATACTATATAAACAGGGGCGAAACCAGGGTAAGCCTAATTTTTTGTTTTTGTTTTCTTTAAAAAAATATATCCTTAAAAATATTTGCACCCCAAACTTAAAAGTCTAGTTTCGCCTCTATATAAATAGATAATTATATAATATATATAAGATGTAACTTATACATCTTTATCTATTTCTAGCTCTTCATTTTTTATTAATTTTAACTTTTGAGATAAATAGTAACTTAACAAATTATAAGCGATCCTATTTTAAACCCGTAATGCTTATAATAAACTCAACATCATTGACCATCTCCTGTTGTTAATTGGCTGATGACTTTTGGTAGATTATATTTGGCGCTCAATTGAAGGCGCGCGGGCCATGCACAGAGAGAGAGAGAGAGAGAGAGAGAGATTGAGACGTAGGAGATACGTGGAAAGAAAATGCGAGTTGTAGAAGTTACTAGTTTTTGTCGTTAATTAGATGCGGAGAAGAAGCCTTATCCATTATTTGACTAGTTCTAAGTTGGTGTACATCGACTGCATGCCAAAGCTTCTTTGATCATCCACGTGAGTCTGAATAGGGAAAACGTCTGAATAAGGTTGTCGGCTGATGGCTCTCATTTTTCTTTTTCTATTTAATAAAGTAATCCACTTTTTTTATTTTTCTTTTATGACGATTTTTGCAATATAAAGGGTTTGATTATTATGGAGCCATGGCAATGGAACACGTGAACCCTTTACTTTCCTAGCAACTCTACAAATGCCGGGAATAGTTCATTCTTGAAAATCGACTTACAAAGATTTTTTAATTTAATTTTTTTTATTAATGTTCGTGATAATATATAGTATTATAGGTCTACTGAAATTCCTTCCAATATGTGATGATAATTATTGTCATGAGAAATATAAATATAAATGGAAATAATTATTGGATGGCTACGTGGGTGTAAATGATGGTAGTGGGATAATTAAGAATATTATCTTAATCACTTGTGTATGTCCATGTGTCCCTATGAATCTATGATATTTTTGTTTGAAGTTCCTTCCTTGGGCACTAAGCAATTATTTATCTTCATCATGGAAGAAATTAATACAGCCCAATAATTTGTGAGCACGAAACACATGAGAATGTACAATTTTGGTCATGCCGACAGGTGCCCTTGTACTTGTGATCGTTAAACATTGCATCAGAGGTGCTCATACTTCATATTCACTTTGGAGGCATAATTTCAAATGCATAAAACCAAAAAAGAAGAAGAGTTTTTCCACGTAGGGTTCATTCCAGAAGCCTCTCTCTCTCTCTCTCTCTCTATCTGGGGTCACCTTCCCGATCCTTCGCTTTCACGGTCTTCTCAGCATATATTTAGAAACAAAAAAGGAAAAGAAAAGGTCGAAATGTTTAATTAAGCTTTAAGAAGTAATCTTGACCAGTCAATTGCTGACCCTAATGATGAGACTTGATCAGACGTACGTAAGGAGGACATACATGATCATATCACAATGGAGATCAAGGCGCGCGATCATAGAGGTGACTTTTTTTTTTCTTTTTTTTTTAAAGCCAATTATAAGGAATGGTTGGAGAAGAGGGTGTTTCTTATTTTCATCGAAATGAAAGAAAGAATGAGAGATCAATTAAAAATGTTTTTAAACGCAATCTATCTAACAAATATACATAATAGTTTGTGCTCTTGGACACTTCACCTACAAGTCTTTCTGCTATGAAAAGAGGGCAAGTGAAAATGAATATCCTAAATAACTTTGAAGCAAAGTTCCAATTAATTGCAAGGATTATATTGATAGCATCACATTCTATGTTACCAAATTCCTTAATTTTACAATAAAAATACCTCATCTCTATAGCATTCAGTCCGGAGTTGTTTACTCACGTCTTTTAAGAGATTTTTTTTTTTTTTTTTTTTGATCATGTGATAGTATAAAAGTAAAAATATTTTGGAAGAAAATAGCTTTAATCAGACCATAGTGTAAATGAGGTATTTTGCACCTTCTAATAGGAAGTAGATAATTCAGCTTAAAACACTAAAAATTAATATAATTATTCACACTAAATAACTTTTATTCTTTTAACAAAATACTTTATAGACAAAATATCCATTAATAAAACTATTGAATCTGCCATCTTTATTAGTTCTAGAGACTTTGAAATGGATACTGGATAGAGCTTGATAGTGACCCGTGACATGTTCCGAGACGCCAATGTCCCAGAAGGGCCAGCATGACATGTTCCGGCCACCGGCCTACTCTTTCCTCCCAATGCACGGCCTAGAGATCTGATCAAATCTCTTTCTCCAAATAATTAAAGCAACTTTTTGGGTTTTTTTTTTTTCCTAAATTATTATTATTATTATTATTTGTTTCTTTTAATGCTCAAGAGTCAAGAACATGATGAGGCTCATAAGTGTCAGCTTATATAATACAAAAAACAACAGTACTAAAAGTACGTAAAATTTTCATTTTTTCCTTTAAAAAAAAAATCCATAATATTTCGCTCCACTATGCAGGATCGAGAGCACTGTGTGTGCTTTTAACCTTTGGAAAAAGGAACACCCAAAGAAGACAACTTTATCCAAAAAGAAAGCAATCTTTTATGGGCTGGAAACGTCTGCATGTTGCGTCAATTGCATATCAATGGAGAAAGCAGAAACCAATACGTGGGTGACACCTTGGGCAATACACAGTTTCCATAAATAGTGAAAGGAAAGGAAACCACGTTTTTTTACTCCTCCACCGACAAATATGCTTAATATTACATTCAGTCAAATCTCTAGATATTAACCTTTTTTACTCTCACCAGCAAAATAGGTAAAATTATAACCTTTTTTACTATCATCTCTGCGAACATCCACATGAAGTTTGTAGCCGTTGTAGGGGGACAAGGACAATGTAATTAATTGGACTTTGAACGTTCCATACACGTAGAGTTTAATGCAAACATAAATACCACTCAGTTCTGCACAGTAGTTTTGAATGAGAGGGCATGGCCGGCTTTATTGAATTTTAATCACTTGTCCGTGGTGGTTTCTCTAAAAAATAATGTAGGAAACACTGACTTCTGGTCAATTAGATCGCATACCAGTTTTTATAGACTTGCTAAGCTAAGTGATTGCTTAGTAAAAAAGAAAGATGTGTGATTATTGACTCAAAAAGCTTTCCACTACAAGTCTACAAACAAGTTTTAGGTCAATAATTACATATTCAGTCAAGCAAATATATAATGAAGATGAAATATATATATATATATATCAGAATTTATTAAATTTCAATCGAAACCAAATGTTGCCTCTAAGAAGCTATCTCTTCAACAATAACAAATCCGACAAATTATTTACTTTCTTTTTTTTTTTTTCCTCACTAAAATGCACACAAAGCCACACTAAGCACCAAAGTAGCCGAGCCCACCAACAAATTTTTAGGATTTATAGTCCATGCAGATGATGGTGACGGCTGCGGTACAGTGTCATTGCCCGATGGAGTTCCCGGCGCATTTGCCGGACTTGAGGGCGCAGTCGTCGGCGACTGAGTTGTCGGTTCTGGCGGAGATGAATACTCAGAGGACGGCGCCGATGACGGAGGTGTAGCAGCCGGAGATGATGATGTTGGTGTCAAAGCTGGGGTGTACGCTTCTGGAGATAGCGCCGGTGGGATTGAAATAGACGGAGTTGTCGCCGCCGGTGGCATAGCCGGAGTGTAGGCTTCTGGAGATAGCGCCGGTGGTATTGAAATCGACGGAGTTGTCGCCGCCGGAGATGGCGATGCCGGGGTGTAGGCTTCTGGAGACAGAGCCGGTGGTATTGAAATCGACGGAGTTGTCGCCGCCGGAGATGGCGAGGCCGGTGGCATAGCCGGGGTGTAGGCTTCTGGAGATGGCGCCGGTGGTGTTGAAACCGACGGAGTTTCCGCCGCCGTCGGTGGCTTAGCTGGGGTGTAGGATCCTGGAGACGGTGCCAATGGCGGTGATACAAACGGAGGTTTCGCCCCCGGAGATGGCGACATCGGTGGCAGAGCTACCGGAGTCGGCGGGGCAGAAGGACGAGGGTTTTGGCTGTGGTTTCTCACCGCCAAAACAACGACAGTCAGTCTCTGCCCCTTCTCACAGTTTTGCTCCTTCCCACTGATGAAATAGAACGGCCCGGACCTATCAAAACTGAACTCAGAATCTCCGTCCTCCAATTTCTTCTCGGGATTCGTTTTGTTGCATTTGTCGAAATCGTCTTTTGTTTTCACCACCAACACAGAATCCGACCCTTTCTTATACTTGAAAACTGCAAAACAAACAAAAACACACCCCTCAAAACATAAATCAACCAAAAATTAATTCCCAAGCCAAAACGACAAGAAAAAAAAAAAAAAAATTTAATTAATTACCGAGAGTATCGTTGACTTGGAACCTGTTTCTCCCAACCCAGTGGTCGTAGTTCTCGGAGGGATTCAATACCCACCCATCTTTTCCACCAACATAGAATTTATAGGCCGAGGAGGAGGAGGATAGAAAACCAGAACAGAGAAGAAAAAAGAAAAGGAAGAAATATTGTCTGTGAAAGTAGTCCATCCTGAGGGAATGGAAACGGAGAAGAATGTTCGTGGAAGATGTGGAAGTGGAAGGTGGAAGGGGTTGGATTATAAAGGGATTTCCATGGAGACTAACGTCCATGTTTTTTTTTCTGGGTCTGGGCCATAGAGGTTAACGTTCGGAAAGGAAAGAAATATTGCTGAAAGCGTGTGAGAATTTGGTATGGTGCGCTAAATGATCAGCTGCCGTATTTTTCCAGCCGTGTGGAGAACTTCTGACGTGGCATAATCGTAGGGACTCAATGGTGGAAATTAATTAATAATTTAATATGTTGGTTGGAGCGTCACTTCTGACGTGGCATTATTGTGTAGAGTACGTAGTAGCCATACTAGCCAAAGCGAAATAGAGAGGGAAGAAAAAAAAGGAAAAGACTTTTCCAATCATTCATCAACTTCTCGTCGTCTACGTACGTCGACGTTTCACAAGAATAATTTTTCCTTTTTCTTTACGGATACCCAAAATAAAAAAAATAAAAAATTCAGAATTTAACAATGAGAAAGAAACACGGGGACTAAAAAGCCTACATTGGGTAGAGTGAGGACCAGCTAATAAAGTCAAGTTTTACCCCAAATCACAAAGCCCTAATTTCATTTAAAACCTTAATTTCACTTTCTAGCCCTCACTGATCAATCATTGCTTTATATGGATGGTCGGGCACCGATGGATCACTAAAGAGCATCGATTTATCAATGATTGTATCAGATTTAATTTGGGTATTTTATCCGTCCGAGCTTCCAACTTTTTACCATCTACATATTCCTAGCTAATGTGTCGTAAAGTCCTAAAGGCACTTATTTTACTAGTATTGGTCACATTTAGGTCTTAAAAATCATAGCTTTTTTAACACAAAACCTTTAAAGCTTTCCATTTAGATTCTCAAACAACATTAACTCATAAAATAAAGGAGTTTTGTGTGTGTAGTACTCTCCAAAGTTCCAAACCACAAATTATCTAGCCATAGAATTTCTTGTGGTATAAAAGTCACCTCTTTTCTCCATAATTAACCAATTTCCTACCTTTATCTACACTTTTAACATGCTAAACAACATATTAACGAAAGTAAACTTAAACAGCAAAATATAGAGGCAAGAGTTTCCCATTTTTACCCCTTGGTAGTGTAGACTCTTCTTTGTTAGCCTTAACGCACCATAAAAATGGTTCCTCTCTCGCTCTCTGTCGGCTGCTAGGAGGATAGAAAAAAGAACTTTCTAAGATTTTTTTTTTTTTTTTTTACAAGTTTTGCACGTATTATTTTTGCATGCAAGTTTGATGCTAATCGATCAATATGTTATACCGCTATATTGGTTACTGTGGATAAGGAACTAATGTGGCATCGATTGATCACCCTTCAGGTGCTAATCAACCGGTCTACCTGAATTTTGGTGTTTTTGATTATTTATTAATATGCTTTATTTTATTTTTTCTAGGTCTTTGCCTACTTTAGGGATTTTATTGTTTGTTTCCCATTTTATAACACTAGTTTTCTTTAATTAATTAGGGGCATTCTTCAATTTTAAATTTTATTCTGATAAATTAATATTTTTCTTTTGATTATGAATGTCACGTGTGTTTTTCAAATTGTATTTTTTCTTTTCTTATAAATTACTACATGTTTTGTTTGGGGTATTACATCCGACATTATATGGAGACAGAACGGAAAACTAAACTTAAGAGGATTGACGAGGAGAATGTACGAGCACTTAGAAACACTTTTTGATGAGGGTTTTTTTTTTTTCGTTCGTAACAAATAGGGGAGTCACGAATGTACGTATGGGAGTTGACTAATTATATTTTGACATATTTTAATTTGATGTTTTGATGTTGGACTGTGTCTTTGACTTTTGTTGATGGACGTGTTGTGGAGATTTTTTTTTTTTTTTTTTTTTTTTTTTTTTTTTATGATGATTGATTTTCAAAATTAGTATGGTTCTAAGTCCAAATTAGGGTTTAATTTGGTTTTGGAATTAGATTCAAAATTGTTTTGAAATTATTAAGTCCAGATAAAAATTGATCGCTATTTCATACAATCCTTTGTTTTATGTGTAATGTCAAGTTCATCTCTCGGGAGCTCGATCTGGAGAGAGCCCTTTATTGAGAGATGAACTTTGTCAACTGGATAGCGGGAGCTCCCGAAAGATCAAAATACACAAACAAACGCATGAATCTTTACAATTTTTTATTTTACTTTTTTTTTTCTAATAAAACAACAAGGGTATTTTGAGAATTTTAATAAAATTCAACGGAAATAGGTAATTGAAAAAAATTGAAAGTTCGATACTCTTAATTGAGAGTTTTAAACTTTAGATGGGTACTTTCAAAACGTGGTATTCACCTAAGGCTAACAAAATACCAGGAGAACACCTAGCATTTTCTTTTCTTTAAACGCGGGCAAAACTGCTATCGGAGTTTGTAACCAACGCCAGGCAGCAAAGACTGTCAATTATTTTTCTGCGTAAAAAAACAAATGCCAATAGGACTTTGTTCGGAGTCTTTAATTAGCAAACTTTCAGGAAAAGCCTTACCGGAGTTTTTGCCAAAAACACGTTTAATGTTCTGCCATCATTGATGAACCGTCGGCATGATCTTGTGAAGACCTTCCCCAACGCGGCACCAAAGCGTCAAGACAAACATCTTCCGACACCATATATCCCAACATTTAGGAACAATGTGAAAAAAAGAAAAAAAAAAAAAAAAAAGGCCGAAAAATTTGTCACGTACGGCGTTTACTTGACTTTGCTTGGTGGTTTTCGGCTGCCGGGAATTCCTTTCTCTGTTTTGCAGTTTATGCTACATTTTTTAATACTTAATCATAAAAATCAACATCAGGAGAAAGTTTTTATTTGAATAACTTGTCTTTTGGGATGGCGTATACGTACGGTACGTTCATATGCATGCCAACATGCAACACGCATGAAAAAAAAAAAATAGTAAAGGTATTGAGTTTTATTTACTAATTATCCGCATATGGTAAGTTTTGTAGTGTAGAAATTAAAGTGTATATATATATATATATATATAAGTTTTGTAGTGTAGCAAATGGTGCAAATAAAAGGCAGATTGTTTGGAGAATTATACATCTCACCCTTCCATATATCTAAGATCCCTGTATACATAGATATAGACGTATGTCAGTATGTGATGATCATATCTTGAATTTACCAAATTTAACACAGAAAAAACATTCCATTGAATCGCATAAAGTTTCGCATTGGTCGGCGCATTCAGACGAGTCGGTGCCCTCAAGCGTGCACCCGCTGTAGCACTTTTTGTTGCATTGCTGGTCCACTTTCCATCTAATGGCTTCTCCGACTTCTAAGGATGCCAGGAAGACGACCATGGTGATCATCACAAGCAATGCAGCAGCCTTGGTCGACGAAGCCATTTTCATGCCCCCCTTTTTTTTTTTTCCCCTTTCTGTTTACTGTCTTAAATGGGTTTTGTTAATTTGGGAGAAAGGGAGAAAGGGAGATGGATGTCTATGGAGGTTTGATCCAAGTTCATGTTTTTATATCCATTAATTTGTTGAGGATGGAGCAGTTCGGTTAATGTTTTTGTAATTGCTTTGTGGTGCAGAGGTAATTGCGGACAAGCCACTCGTGTTGCATGTCAAACCCACCAACATAATCTCTAAATATTTAGTGCCATGCAAATTAATGCGGTTGTGTTTTACGTGTTTTTCTTTTTCTTTTCTTTTCTTTTTCTGTTTTTTTTTTTTCTTGATTGTCAAGCTATTTTGCCAATTGCTCTTTGTTTTTGCTAGCTATGCAGCTCCAACCATATTACTTTTTAAAACAAAGTGTAATTAATATTTGTTTCGTTGGTTATAATGTGAGTATACAAAAAAAAAAAAAAAAAAAAAAAGAGGAAGGAAGAATGAGTTTCACGTTGAAAAGATGTAAAAGTGTGAGTGGTTTTTTTTTTTTTTTAGAAGTGTGAGTAGTTAATATAACATTTGTAATGAGTTTTGGGTAATTTGGTAAGTGTTCTCTTTGTTATTATGCTCTTCGAGAAAAATGGTACATTTGTAAAATAGTTAGGGCATATAATCTCGCGAACAACATGTTGAGCAATTTAATGGGGAAAACCATGTTGAGGAAGTGTGCAATATAATAATCATAGTCATTTATGATCCATAACTGTTCTCACATGGCCTACCCATACACTTAACCCTCTTACGGGTGATTTGCGCGTCTTATGTGACCTTTAGTCAACATCGGTGCCCCAATGAGGTACATAGCTAGTCTAGCCACCACTAGTGGCCCCACCAGGTCCAATCTCGGGTGATCAACACCACAAGTAATGCCATAAGACGTGACTGCCATCCATACATGGCTACACTGGTCACTTATCTGGCCTTTGGATCCAAGACATTCTAAATCTACTAACTACAGGCTATAGCTAGGGTCAAGTCCTCTATATAAAAGTGTGTATGTGCCCAGATTTAGCATTTTTTTTCATGGTCATACGACATGTAATAATCTATAAATAACCAATTGAAAAACATAATTTAGTTTATGGTAAGCAATAAATAACACTACGTACAGTAGTAAATCATTGTTTATAAAATGCTAGACTTTATGTTACCAAAGGCAAAGGCCCAATATAGGGCTAGCTCATTGATGGAAACATCATTTCTATTCATGAATTT
The DNA here is from genome assembly GCF_965113065.1 of Corylus avellana. Classification (NCBI taxonomy): domain Eukaryota; kingdom Viridiplantae; phylum Streptophyta; class Magnoliopsida; order Fagales; family Betulaceae; genus Corylus; species Corylus avellana. The sequence goes on along the minus strand of NC_142492.1, from coordinate 4,787,837 downwards.
TGCACCTAACTAAAGATTTAATACTAAAGGCATCTATAAGGGAGCGGTGGGTTCTTGGGTTCGATTTGTACTTTTGGAAACACTGATTGGGTTGGAAATTTTATTTATGAACCCTTGATTTCGATGATGCTGAATTGTTGACTCAAATTAATTAATATATAAGATAATAGGATGAAAAAAAAAATCGAAATAGAAGTTTACTCAAATTAATTGGCCATATATATAGAGGTTTCTTATTATAGATGCCTATAATATATAGTGGAGTATTATAGGCATCTATAATAGTACACCTCTATGGACAAAACACCTTAAATATACTTTTTGTTCTTTATTTCTATATCTTCTTCTTTCGTTTTTTCCTAATGTATCAAAATTTTAACACATGTTAGTAACAAGTGCAGGGTGCCTATTTGATACTCTTGGATCCCTAACTATCTGGGGGTGTTTTTTTCAGGCCATGTAGCAAATGTCAAGCTAAGGAAAATTGAAATGCTTTTATTTTACAACACATTTCCAGATTAATATATGGAAGGACATTCACCTTCTTCTAATCTTTGTCTTTTGAGCCATAGTAGGATCAATCAGTAAAAATTGCTGAAATTTACTTCATAGCTTGCAAATTTTCTTGCCACACACATCTCTTGAGCAAATCCAAATGGCAAATGTGCAGCATTTGAAGGAAGCTGAAATATCAGAAGCTCAAACTTGTCTCTATAGAATACTAATTATGTCCCCAAAAATCTGTAAAAGGCTCAAGTAGTCTAGTGTTGTTAGTCACTATACCTTCTTCGCATTGAGCTAGACCGAAACCGGATTTTCTTTGTTACTATTCTCAGGGAGATCCAGTTTTGTCCATTTTGAACGCAGTGTAACCAGCAAGAGGGTGGCGGCTTGGCAGGATAGCCCGCAGATTAAGCCAACCCACAAACCCTGTACAAATTAATGCACATTAGCAAATCTTAAATAACTAAACATTTTGTTAAGTATGTGATTGCTCTCAAATTGCTAAGAAGGAAATGTGATTAATTGTATGTCTATGCAGAGAAGTGTAATGATTAGGTATTTTGTAAACAGACTGCCACTATATCTGTTTCACCTTCGCCTGCAGTTTTGACTTGAAACCAAGGAAGGCTGCAATTGGTACACCAATGCAGTAGAAAGTTGCCAAGTTAACATACACAGCCAAGTGCTGCCAACCACATCCTCTGGCCACCCCTGTAGTATCTTAATGTTAGAATCAGTAACTAAGGATAAAAACTAGAAAACACAGGTCAGGCACAACTGCTTATAGACGAAGATTGGATAATTCAAACCTGATAAAACACCTTGAACAGAATCAACAATTATTGAAATTGCAAGTAGGGGTGTCATCGAAGCAAATTCATGTATAATTGCCGGGCTGTCACTGAAGAATCCAGCCCATATGTTATGGCCAAAGCCAAGGGCCAGAACAACTGTGAGTGCAAGAAGGACAGAGAGCTTGAGACTCATAGCCATGGCACTCTTAGCCTGGTTAGGGTTGCCTGCTCCCAACTCATTTGACACCCTTGTGCTGTCACAATAAGTTTTATTTTTTGCAGTGTCTGAGACAGAATTCAGAAATGAAAGAACAAGAAAGAATAAAAACAATCTACTAGGTTACTCAACCAACTAACCTTGCAGCGGCACTTAGACCATATGTGATCATGTAGGCAATAGTTTCTGTGTTCACACTGAATATATAATCCAAAAGGAAAAAGCAACATATCAGATTAAAGCATAAAGATTAGGTCTAAAAGTGATAAAATCAGGGAAATAGATAACTGAAACTTACCACATTGCGATCAACGATGTAGTTGTTTCAGAGTTTTGCATCAGTCCTGCTAAGAAAACCAGAATCTCGAAAGCCCAGTACTCCAAACTGGCAAATATTTTGAAAAATAGACTAGTAAAATATATGAGATTATGTTTTATACCAATTCCTGTGGCCCCTGACTGATTTGTACGCTAAAAAGGTACAAATTACTCATTACCTGAAACCCTTTGTGTTGAGACTTTTGGACAGGATACTTGTTTGAAAAAGGAATGGGTTTCCCTAGTTTCTTTCAGATCAGTTTGGAATTTCTTCTTTTCATGGTATATTGCTAATAGAAAGAAGATTTTGCAAAATTTTGAAACAATCAACCGAGCATGTTTTAGTATTTATATATCTTAACAAGGCAGTACAATCCAATTTGTATCTTAGACATTGTTCACATATTTGAGTAATGCTATGTCATTGTTTAGTTTTAAACAATTAACAATAAGCCTAACAAAGAGATAAATAATTGAAATTTCAGGTTACTTACCATACCATTGTTGCAGAGGGCAGGGCTAGTTTCAAGTTGGTGAAAATGTAATAGAATGAATCGAATGAAAATCCTTCCCATGTATGCTTAAGTGTATTTGTGCAAATGACATACATGGACAATATAAGGAATGACAGCCATAATGAAATAGAAGCTGCCAATGAAGCTCCCTTGAAACCAAGACTTGTCCAATGTACTAAAGCATATGCAATCCCAATATGAATAACCAATGGTAGCAATGAGAATCCAACCGGGGGCATAACTATAGACTGTGTCTGAAGAAACCTCAAGATGTTCTGCAGAAAGCCATATGCAAATAGACCTGGAATGAGGAATTTCATATAAAGAGCAGCTGTCTTTGCGATCTCAGTATCTTGATGAAGAAAGATTAGTATGGGCTCTGTATAGAACCAGATGATGGATACTATTATAGAGAATAGGAAGGATATGATGCAAGAGGCTTGTAGATAAATCCCTAACATTCTGTATAATTTTGCACCAAATCCTTGCCCGCACAGTGTCTCAAGAGCTCCACTTAAACCAACCTAAAATGATAAGAATCAAGAAAAGAGCATCATAATAAAGTTAAGGAGGAAAAGTTAGCACGTAAAGAACGCATGAACCATGCAATCAATTCAAAGATTAGCTCATCTTGCACAGAATTATGTCACAATCCATAAATTTTAATTAAGATCTTTCCAGGTATTGGTCTTTGGACAAATAAATATCAAGATACGTAAAAAGCAGATAAGTACTGCAAATGTTCTGAAAACAACTGAAATTATTATTATTTTTTTTCAAAACTCAAATTATGTCTCATCTTCTATTAACTATGAGTAAAGAAGTAAAAATAAGTTCAAGCAACACACTAACTAAGAAAGTATGTAGGACTGCCCTTATAGATAAAGCTATGAAGTGGAAAACCTCATAGTAAATTAAACACTCTACCTTAAATTTTTTGTTTATTATAGGAGTAATGTTATTTAGTACACTGTTATACAACTTATACAACTGTCATACAACTTGATAATATGTCAGTGAAAATAAACATTGCAAAAACAAAAAAAATCAAGGACTGATTTTTACTGTCACACCATTCCAAGTTGTATAACAATTGTATACCAGTCTACTAAATAGCATTAGTCCTACTATAGACCTACTTATTCAAGCGTTCTTGGCCACCATTCGAATGGCTCAGCTCCGAACGTGATGACATTGGTTTTTCTAACTTTTTCACTCTGCTGATATAGGCATCCTTATGCTTACTTTGCCTTTGGACTTATTCATCAAGCTTTTCTGTCCTACGTGTGGAGTAACGACATGGATTCTTGGTCCGCCGATCGTGCTTCTCCACAAGGCCAACACCACCACAGCAGTAGATTAGCTTTCATTACTTATTTCCACGTTTAATGTACAGCTCTATCTTCTCATTGTATTTATATCAAACATCTAGTGCACATTGTGCAAGGTGGAAAATACAATTACAAATTCATTTTGTTATATACTACATGGCACAACCACCTTCTTTACACCAATGACTGTGTTACATGGACAACTGAAGAGACCCAGTTTGATTTCAATCCTACAAAGTAATAGTATAGATATTTCATAAGCAATTGTGGCAGTAGTTTTCATATATTTCTTATGGGACCTGCCTATGGTCAGCTGAGCCGGAGCTGTATAGTATACTGCTATATAATTACAGATGTGATAGATGGAGTTACCATGAAAGCAAAGCCGGTGACAGTAGCCCAGGAGTTTGCAAGAGTGGCACCGGCAAGCTCAAGCTCGCCAAGGTGGCCGGCGAACATGACGGATACCAAGGTGATCAAGTAATAGAAAAGATTGGTAAGAATCATAGGCAAGGAAAACAAGACTTGTCTCTTCGCCTCCTCCACGTCCAACACTTTCTCCCACCACCCTCCCTTTCTCTCTTCTTCTTCGACATCATCAACCTCTATTAAGGGTGTCGCACCATCTAAATTTGCCTTTTCTATCATCTCTGTTTTCCTCCTCTGCTGTCCTCTCTGCTTTTTCTGCCTCCGGTTAACTTCTCTACATATATTAAATTGAGGAATAATAGGGAGCCAACTATTTTGCCCAACAAAAATTTAACTTTTGTCTTATTTACTTTTAAAAAATAAAAAATAGAAAAAATGTTTGAAGCAACCCTATTTATTTTTTGTCTTTCTTTTATTTGGTATTTTAAAAAAATGAAAAATGATATTTTTTTCATTTTTTTAAAATACCAAATAAAAGAAAGACAAAAAATAAATAGGGTTGCTTTAGACATTTTTTCCATTTTCCATTTTGTTTTTTTTAGAAAAAAAAAAAAAAAAAAAAGATGGTAAAAGTTGGACTTTTGTTGGGCCAAAAAGTTTAGCCTTTAGCATTTCTCTATTAAATTATTAATCGATCGGTCTAATGAAAAAAAAACAAAAAAAAGCTTATCCATTGGTATATATATATTTGGTACCTATGAATAAGCTTTACATTATTTTGGTGTTCATCTATGGGTAAAATATTTGGTACCCTTAACATTTCTTTATTTTTAATTTGCCCCTCCGTCCACATTTTCTATTAATTTGGACAAAACTACTCAAAATGTGCTTTTATATCTACAGTTGAATTTCACACGTGCCTCCTATAGAGTAATGTTATAAATTACTCTTATATTCTTTTTGTATTCCTCCAATGATAATGTGAGTTGAATTTCATGTGCCTCCTATTGAGTAATGTTAGAAGTTACTCTTATATTCTTTTTGTATTTCTCCAATGATAATGTAGCTTTTAAAATCACCATTGGACTTGTGATTAATTACTATTGAATTTTGATCAAATGATAATTTTAAAAAATACCTCATTTTTTTATGGACACAAGAGAGACTTATAGACTTATGTAAGACATGTAGGCCTTTTTTTTTTTTTTTGGGCTTCGACGCGAAATATTTTTAACAAAAATTAGTTGAAAATAATCATTGGTTATTTGCTCATACAAAAAATAATGACCGTAATGGTGACCGTCAACAACCTCTAGCAATAGCAAGAAACAGTGGACGAGTTTCGGCTGGGCAACGGAGAATGAATTGCGAGAAAGAGTGTATGCAAGAAAGAAAAGCTCAAACTCAAAAAATGGTTTTCGATTTAAAAAAAATGTCAACTATTTGACGGTAATTAAAGAGGATTTTCTTGATTAACCGAAAACGTTTTCTGTTTGGCCACAATTTTCAGTGATACCCAAAAAAAAAAAAAAAAAAAAAAAACAACAACAATGTTTTCAAAAAATAATCAACCATTTGAACAAAGTTAGTTCCAACCTAATAATGATTAGTTAATTAAGTTATCGTGCATGGTGGATCAGTATTTTTGTTTTTTAGTCCGACAAGAAGACTCCGATGCTTTAGTCAATAAAATATTTAAAAAATAGTTTGGAATAAAAACTGGATAGAATTTTGGAAAGAGACCCAAAAAAATCCTTCTTACTTGGCTGTGAATTGTCTTTCTCTCTTCTGACTTATCACTTTCTGACATACCACCACACGACGAGAATGGATGAGAAGAAAGAGCTTACCACATAAAAAGTAGGCACTCTTTTAGTGTACAATCTTCTTCAGTTTGACAATTCCGCATGTACGAATAAGATGAAGATAAGATGAAGATATGAATTGTCAAATATATATATATATATGAAAAGCTTTTTAGCCGTTTGTGAGTTAAGTAAATTTGAGCTTATAACTCACAAACGGCTAAAAATTTAGCTCAAAATTTACATATCTTTCATCTTTTCATGTCATTCAAATTTATCTAAATTTTCCACTATGTTGGGGCTTTGAAAAGTTTTTTAGTTGATTGTGAGTTAATAAGCTCAAGTTTAGATTTTAATTGAGAATTAATTTAACTTTGACCCACTTAATGTTCCCATTAATCTTATTTAAAAAAAAAAAAAAAAAACCATTGTCGATTTGAATAATGGCGCTCTCATCATTTTATATATATATAGAGAGAAATTATTTATTTCAATAATTTGCCCGTATTTTTCTCATGTTCTCTTACAAATTTAATAAATCAATCATTAAATTTATAAAGTCCACCATTGACTTATGTGGGGTCCACATAAATTTATAAATCTAATGATTAATTTGTAAGATGATATAGGAAAATATGAATAAAATATTGATACCAATCATTTATCATATATATTATATATAGGGTTAAATACCTAATTCCCCTAAGGGTTTCAACACTATATTTTTTGCCCCCTAAGGTTTCATTTGGATCACAAGAGGTACCTGTAGTTTTGATAAAGACAGAGGTAGTACTTCCGTTAAAATTCCGTCCAAAACTTAATGGAATGCCACGTCAACACCAATCAACATGTCATGTAACTAATTTTTTGACTTTTTAAAAAAAAATATTAAAAAGATTAATATATATATATATATATATATATATATATATATATATTGGGGATGACCTAACCACCTCATAGAACCAAGGGGGTGGACGAAACCACCCCCAATGGGTGGGGGTGGTTTCGGCCACCCCCTTGGCGCACCTAGCTACCCCCTTGCCTGGCCACACCCAAGACTCATTGGAGGTGGCCGGGCCACTCCCAATTTTTTTTCTTCTTTTTTTTTTTTTTTTTTTGAAAAAATAATTTTTTTAAATCTTTTTATTTATTTAAAAAAAAATTAATTAATTAATTACATGACACGTGGCGACATTTGATTGGTGCTGATGTGGCGTTCTGTTAAGTTTTGGATGAAATTTTAACGAAAGTACTATCTCCGTCTTTATCAAAATCATATGTACCTCCTGTGATCCAAATGAAACCCTAGGGGGAAATTATGTATTTAACCCTTATATAAAAAGTAAAGTTCTTCCTTGGAATGGCTTATAATTGCAACATGTGGCATAAACCCCATAAATTTTAAATACTAAACTAGTCATTTAACTTACAATTTTTTAAAAGTAAACAGGTTGTTCAGGTAAAAAACCGGTTTAATATGGCTATGTGCATTTTAAGTGAAATAAATGGTGCATTTAATTTGCCTATTAACTCTCTTATGTAACTTCCGTTTAAGGAACGTCAAATTAGTTCTTTGTTCCCAAGAGGTAGCTCAATCGGCTGGGACTACGCCTAATGAAGTGAAGGTCATTAGTTCAAATTTTATTTCCCCCTCTTGTGCGGACATGTCAAAAAAAAAAAAAAAAAAAAAAAAAAAAAAAAAGTTCTTTGTCTACTCTTTCTTTACATGTAAGAAGAGTTAAAACATTAGGGTTTCAAATTCTCTTTAATCTCTATCTCACTCTTTACTTTTAGGCACCCCTAATTTTTTTTTTTTTTTTTCAATGACGGTGAACCTCAACAAGGCAGAGCCTTTTGGACTCACCCCTATAGAGTAAACCTGAACCTATGCCCCACCCTCAAAAGTTTTCTTACACGAATCAGGGTAAACCATTGGCTTTTACACTGGAGGGAGTTTACACCTAGCAAGTCTCGAATTTGAGATATACGGGGTGATACTTCCTAAGACCACAAGCCTCAACTACTAGGCCAACCCCTTAGAGTTAGCAGCGCCAAAACATTAGGCGACACATCTCCGCCTTCTCCAGCGGCGGAATGTTCCTTGTATCTTTATGAGTTTGAAATCCTAGAGGAAGCAAAAAAAGAAAAAAAGAGCAAAGAGTGAAGACTTAAGATTTGCATGTGTATCATCATAAAATGTGAGTGTTTTTATATGCTGCTGTTGCCAAAATGTGTCACTGGTCATTTACTTCACCCGAGCTGCAGGCTGTGTTGATCATTGCTTTTCTGCTTGGCTTTGAGCTAGACTGAGACAGGGTTTTCTTTATTACCTTTCTCGAGAAGATCCAGTTTATCCCATTTTGTGCGGAGTGTAATCAACAAGAGGGTGCCGGCTTGGCAGAAGAGGCCACAGATTAAGCCTATCCACAAACCCTGTAGAAAACAAAGCAAATAAGTTAAACATTATCTTTCTCTTTTTTGTCAAGCAGATGATATCTTCTCATATTGCTTTGAAGGAAATATGGTATTTTGCATGTATTTGCAGACAGATTTTAACTGATATTTGGGTATGTTCGGTCATAAGAGTCTCGGAAGAAGTTCACACGAAGAAAAGAGAAAGTTAAGTTGACATTTGTAACGCCCAACTTACACCAAGCTATTGCTTTAACCAAGCGGAATAGGACACTATCCATTTTATGATTAAGATTTGAAGTTGGTGCATCTATTGGTGTACATAATGTTAATGTCAACATGTCTTCTAAGGGTCTTTTAGTTTAACTTCGTTCTGTGCAAAACGCAACCAAACTATAAAAGATTTATGAGATTCATTGTATCATTGAGAAATATTTATTGTAGCCCCATATCAATTCGTTAGAATTGGAGGGGGGCAAATAATTTCTTAAGAAAAACAACTCCATAACGCAATTTAGAAGCATTTCATTTCCTGTTTTATCTTCTTGTTCTTAAAGAGCTCACCTTAGCTTGTAGTTTTGACTTAAATCCGAGGACACATCCAATTGGCACACCGATGACATAGAAGGTTGCCAAGTTAACGTACACAGCCAAGTGCTGCCAACCACATCCCCTGGCCACCCCTGCAGCATCAAAACCATTAGCTTTGAAGTTTGAACCTCAAAACATATATTAGAAAAGACAGAAAATTGATTGATTCTGACCTGACAAGACACCTTGCACTGCATCAATGAATATTGAAATTGCAAGAAGAGGTGTCATTGAAGCAAATTCCTTTATGATTTCAGAGCTGCTACTGAAGCAACTAGCCCATATATTGTGACCAAGTGCAAGAGCCAAAACAACTGTGAAGGCAAGAAGCAGAGAGAGCTTAACACTCACAGACATGGCATTCTTAGCCCGGTTGGCATTGCCTGCTCCCAATTCATTTGACACCCTTGTGCTGCCACATTAAGTTCAAAATTTTGTCAGTATCTGGAACAGAATGGAGAAATGGAGGACTTAGAAAGAATAAGGCAACTTTATATATATATATATCCTACCAACTCACCTTGCAGCAGCACTGAGACCATATGCGAACATGAAAGAAATAGCTTCTGTATTCACGCTGAAGTTATAGTCCAGAGAAAGACAAAAAAAAAAATTTTAAGGGTAAAAATCAGCCTGTAACTGATACAGCAGGGGAAAAGACGGAGGAACTTACCACATTGCAACCAGCGAAGTAGTTGTTTCTGAGTTTTGCAACAGTCCTGCTAAGAGCACCAGAATCTCGAAAGCCCAGTACTCCAAGCTGGCAACATTTTGAAAATAGAGGACTTGTAAAAATTTTATATGGTCATGTTTTACGATACTAAGTGCTCAAGGATGTGTTCTACCTAAGGTTTATATCATTTGTGGGATCAAATGAGTTGCCGCTTTGTGGTGACTTTGTAGTCGAATTAGGAAGGGAACAACTTATAGGTTGTATTAAAATGTCTTAGTACTATACATGAGCATAGTATTAAGTCATTGAATACTGATAAATAAGTGGATGAGCCAAAAAAGAAAGTACTATCATCAAGTCAGTATTGATACAGTAGGCTGCCGAGGACATCGGCTATAGAGTGTGTCCCACATGGCTTAAAAACTAAACCATTTGTATATAAATTCTCGGGCACTCTTCCATCATGATAATGTCTTGAATATAAAGATCAAGCAAAGGGAAGGGGATAGTATGTTGAAGGCACTTACCATACCATTGCTGCAGAGGGCAGAGCTAGTTTCAAGTTTGAAAAAATGTACCGGCAAGATTCCAATGAAAATCCCTCCCATGTTTGCTCAAATTTCTTTGCACAAGTCACATACATGGCCAAACTAATTGCTGATAGCCATAATGCAATCGAAGCTGCTAATGGAGCTCCCTTAAAACCGAGAGCTGTCCAATGTACTAAAGCATATGCAATACCAGCATTAAAAAGCAATGGTAGCCCTGAGAATACAACCAGGGGCCAAACAATAGATTGTGTCTGAAGAAACCTCAACATGTTTTGCAGGAAGCCATATGCAAATAATCCTGGAATAAGAAACTTTATATAGAGGGCGGCTGTCTTTGCAATGTCAGCATCTTGATGAAGTAAGATCAGTATGGGTTCTGTATAGAACCAGATGACGGCTATGATGGCAGAGAAGAGGAAAGATATGATACAAGAGGCTTGTAGATAAATTCCCAACATTCTGTATAATTTTGCTCCAAATCCTTGCCCACAAAGTGTTTCAAGGGCTCCACTTAATCCAATCTAAAACAAGAACAAAGATGATAGGAGTCAACAGCTGAACATCATTAAAAATTTGAGAAAAGTTAGCCTCAAGTATAGTGTTTCATATCATTGTTTGCAGTAGCTAGGATTATCTGCTGTCAACTTTTTTGTAGTAGTGTTTTTGTTTTAGCTTTGTTTGCAACTAAGGAGTGATCGAGTGCCTTGATTTGCTTCTGCTATAGCAAAATTTGTACTCTTTATCTCTTGGTCAAATAAATTGGTCATTCATTCAAAAAAGAAAGATCATTTGATCAAGACAAAGCATGAAGTCATGAACTATGTAATGTTATCAGAAAATAGGTACTCTTGCATACAACTTTGTCAGTCTGTAAACTTTATGAGAAGTTCTTCCAAACACAGAGAACAGTACTGATATATTATGTCTCTTCTCCAATCCATTATGAGAAATGAAGTGACAAAGTTCGTGCCACAAAGATACCATGAAAGCATATGTGGGTATACCCTTCACATTTCATCTTAATTACATACAACCAGAAAAGGCTTGAGGTGGATCAACACCCTCTCTCGTGAGCTCATAGATGCATATTCAAGGAGTGTTATCAAAAGACAAAAGGCAAGCCTCATTGCTCCAAAAACGTGAGCCTTTAGCTTTTTCCTTTTCCAAAAGCAAAAGGAAAACATCCCTACCTTATATATATATACATACAACCAGAAAAGGCTTGAGGTGGATCAACACCTCTCTTGTGAGCTCATAGATGCATATTCAAGGAGTGTTATCAAACGACAAAAGGCAAGCCTCATTGCTCCAAAAACGTGATCCTTTAGCTTTTTCCTTTTGCTTTTGGAGTTTTTGTTTTCTTATGTCATGGTTTAGCATCACCATCATCATTGTCATATTTGGCTGCAATTACGTGGCCTGAAATCTATGTCCATGTAAGAGACAACTACTCCACTAATTAAAAATTATAAACACTTCCTCCTGCTACCATGCTCTCCCGGCCCACTTGCTCAACTACCTCCAAAAATAAATACTAATATTCATTACTTTTTTTTGTATTCCAAAGACAAATATTAGTACCACCGGTTCGTTTGATAAAACGTTTTAGAGGGTGATTATTGCTTTTTGACTGAAAGAGTATTATGATGTAACATAAAAATGAAAGTAATTTTAAGTACTTTTGCTTATTTCGAGAGCGTATCATACGAAGCCATAGCCTTTCCATTTGTTCTCAATTCTATGAAAGAACTATATCAATGCGAATTTAATGGTATACATTTCTTGTGAAAGCAAGAGCAGTGTGCTACAAATATGTCAATACTATTACTCAGACTAAAAAGAAAGAAAAAAAAAATACATGAAAGAAAAGGAAGATGAAAAATTAAGTAAACAAATAAAAGGAAAACATATATAAGAAGTACTAAGAGACATAATGGACGTGATAGAGTAGTTACCATGGTGGCGAGGCCGGTGACAACCGCCCACGAGTTTGCAAGAGTTGCGCCGGCGAGCTCAAGCTCGCCAAGGTGGCCGGCGATCATGACAGACACCAAGGTTATGGAGTAATAGAAAACATTGGTAACAATCATTGGAAGGGAAAACAAAAGTTGCTTCTTGGCCTCCTCCACGTCCAACACTTTCTTCCCCCACCCTCCATTATTTGTTTCTTGATGATCTCCACCATGAATATCATCATCATCATCATCATCACAAGCCTCTAGCAAGGGTCCATGATCTGTGCCGGAATATGTGTTCGGAGACATCTCTATTTTCCACCCCAGTTCTCGTAGTACCTTTTATCCTTACAATTTGTCTCTCTCTCTCTCTCTCTCTCTCTCTATATATATATATATATATATATATATATATATATATTGCATCTTTATTCTTACTAGGATGTCGACAATAAAGTGGTCCAAAAACATTAAAACAATATCCATTGCCTTGTGACATGTGCCCAATTCAATAAAATAAAGATTGTTGCCGAGAGCCGAGAAATGTAAAGGATAAATAAATTGGGCCATGCCTTATTAATTGACAGCTGCAAAGGAAGAAAAATCCAGAGGCTTCCACTAGCAGCTGTATATGGACCTATTCTTTCTGTGTTTCCATCATTTCTTTTTAACTTGAGCATGTAATTTAACCGACGGTTAAGATTAAGGCCTGTTTGGGTATGGGGTTGAGGATTTAAAAATATGTTTAGCATTTGAAAAGTTTGTTTGAAGAAAAAAGTACATATTTGGTAAACAAATTAAAAACGCTTTTAAGAGTTCAAAAAACCCAAAAATAGTCAAAACGCACTTTTAGCAAAAGCTTAAAAATGAAGTTTTTACCCAAAAACATTTTTTTTACTTAAAAGCTCAATTTATCAAACACAATGCCAAACAGATTCTAAGTTTCTTAAGGTCTTAGGGTCCGTTTGGGATTGCGATTTCAAAAACTGCATTTTTGAAATCGCTACTTTTTAAAATCGTAAAGGCGTTTGGTAAAATATATTAAAAAATATTTTTTTATCAAATATTTGTTATGATAAATCATGATTTTGGTTTAAATTCGTGTTTTTTTCAAATAAGCACCTCCTAGCCTGCTTTTATAGAAATCACATATTTTTTTCTTATTTTAAATTTAGTGCTTTTTAAGTCACAATGCCAAACGCCTTACGTTTTGCAATATCTTTTAACAACACACCCTTAAAAAAAAAAAATTACTTACTTTTAAGGGAAAAATATAATTTAGCTCCCCAAACTACCAGTCATTTTTATTTTAGCCCTATAATGTTCAAAAAGTGATAAAGTAGCCTCCAAACTACAAAACAGTTGCAATTTGGCCACTTTGTTAGTCATTACTGTCAAATAGGATGAAAAATTCAATACAACATCATTTTGGCAAGGTTAAGTTACTAAAATGCCATTTTGGGATAAAAAATCAAATTAGAAAGAAGCTCCCACAAAACGTTGTCGTGCTGGGAGAACACGACAACGTTTTCCAACATACTGTTTGAAACGATCAGTTCACAAAGAACACGACAACGTTTCTTGTCCACTATTTCCCATGGGTAGCTTTTCTTTTTTGCCTTACGAAAACGCCGTCGATTTGTTAAGGTAAGGGATTAAAAAAATAATCTGCGATTTTAAACCAAATTGCAACTTTAAGGTGTTTGGGATTGGGATTTTAAAAACGCAAATTTTAAAATCTCAAAAAAATCTGCGATTTTCATAAGCTGATTAGAGGTACTTATTTGAAAAAAGTGCGAATTTAAAACAAAATCACGATTTATATTAAAAAGATATTTGGCGCAATAGTTACCTTTTTTAGAACGGGAATAAAAAAAATACCAAGAATACCCACCTAAAATATATTAAAACCCTTCTTTTTTCTTTTTTCTTTTCTTCATCCTCTCTGTCTTGTTCATCCTTATTAGTAATTTGGTCATGAAACCACAATTATATACTAATGTTATCCAAACACTCAATTAATAAAAAAAAGTATTTTTTAGTATGTTTTACCAAACGCCTGTGTGATTTTAAAAATTAGCGATTTTAAAAACGCAATTTTTAAAATCGCACTTATTGAAATCGCACTTCCAAACGGGCCCTAAAACCAAAGAAGAGAACCCCGTCCTCCTCACTTCATCTTCTTCGTCAAGAACCCTTCCAGTTCGTCACTTCCCTTCTCCACACAGCTGCCCAACCTCCATGCGAAAGCTCAAAACCTTCTCCTCTCCGGCTCACAGCTTGTCAACTAGGAAGAAGATTGCAAGTGAGTTCGTTGACGATAATGTGAGGGCTTGTGGATTGTCGGTGGGAAGTTTGTCGGCGAAGTCTACCATTGCGTGTACAAAATGCCTATGCGGAATTGAATCACTAGTGATAACTTCTCGCACGCAGAAAAATCTTGGTAGAAGGTTTATTGGATGCGGTAAATACAAGGTGCGGATTTAGGGTTTTAAAAATTAGGGGTTTTACGAAATAAGTTTCTTAGGGTTTATTTATGAATCGTGGGTCACTAACATGTTTGTTTGGAATTATATTGTTTGAATCGATCTGTCTCAAGTTTGCCTTTTCTTTTCAAGATATGTATTTTCTTGCAGGTTATACAAATTTTCTTAGATATGTGACCTTTTTGTTTTGATTAGTTGATTAGTCAAGTGCCCTTAGGTTTTTAAAATAGTTGCATTTGCTATCAAGGAATAGAGTAAAGATTGGAATAGGTTAAATTGTGAAATGTAGATTTTCTTCTTGCGCTGTCAATGTCGACGCTTCGGTTTGCAAGAAAGGTTTTTGGACATTTCTTTTCCTTCCATTTTTTCTACTTAATTAGGATCCAATTTACGTTGTTTTTTTTTTAATGGTTTTAATTAATTAGTCTATATTAATCATAGGCTAGTAATCAGAATCCCCATAAATTAAATTGGAACAAAAAAATTTAGGGATAATCCTTGTCAATAGATCAAGTATATGTGTATATGCATGTTGAGCTTCTTTTTTTCTTTTCTTTTTTTTTTTCTTTTTTTTTAACACTATTATTATGTCTATGTTGTTTCCTTTTAGATAGCTGAAAGTTCTAGAAAAAAAAAAAAAACACTTATAGTCATATATTTAGCTTGGTTCTTGGATACCTTCATTAGTAAACAGAGTTGAATTAATTCATTGTTAAGGTGCTCTTCCTAAATTCCAAGTTTCTGATAGCCATTTCCAACCTTCTTTTTCATTCCAATGGAAGCCTTTTCTGTTTCTGTTTTAACTTATTAGCATTGTAGCACTTGTTTAATTTTAGAGGTTCATAGATATACATCAAATTTTGGAAAATTGGTATCTTTTATATGGTTATGTGGAAGTTCATTATGTTTCTATGCTGAATGCTACATTTTTTGTCTTTATTTGAGCTTCCTTGTCTCAAGCAACTTGGGAGAACTGCTAATTGGATTTTAATTTGCATTATTTTTGTTATTTAGGACAATAAGTTAGTTATGGTTTCTTTTGATTCAGTTTTAAGATTATGTGTTGAGGAGATTTACTTCTTGGAGTTCTTTTAGGGAGACTAAATTATATTATGCTCCGTTTGTCAATGTTTTTTGTTCCAAAAAATTTTTGATGTGAAAACAAAAATTTAGTTTTGTATGTTTTATGTTTTGAGTTATCACTCAAAGCATAAATCTCTCCTGATGGTTCTACAGGGCGAATGTTAAGCATTATGTATGATGGACTTTCATGAAGTTTTTGATTTGCTATTACTTTTTTGGATTAAAGAAGTACATAATTTGCATGCATAGTTGTGAGGACATTTGTTTGAGGGATTTGGCTTAGTTTTTTTTATAGAACCTATGTTGTTCTTTTAAGGGCTAGGATTAAATTTTGCTCTCTCTCTTTTAAGAGCTTAGGATTAAATTTTGCTCTCTCTTTTAAGGGCTTAGGATTCAATTTTTTTATTCAGGTTCTTTAAATCTATAGAATGAACAATTGATGACTAATTCTCATTTATGAAATATGCAAAACGAAAGTGATAGTGGTTGTGATTATTTTATCTGGGCTGACGAAGAAGCTAGCTCCCAGTGTCACAGTTCAATGCCCAAATTGCTGATCAGAAGAAAGGTTTTGAAACTGAACTGGCGAAATTAACGTTGCAGATTGATGCTAAAAAGTGTAAAAACAATAGCATAGAAAAATACTTAAGGATGTCATTGGCCACTTGTTTGATTTTAGCATTTTTGTTGTTGTCTTGTTTGGTTAGTAATAGGGAGAAACATCATTGCACTGTTAGTAGGACAATGTTGCCATGTGAGGAAGAAACCTATATAGTTTAAGAGCTTTTATTTAGTGGCTTGTCTTAAAGTGAGAAAACAATGTTGCCTATTAATTTTTGTTGAACTTCTTTTGTTCAACAAGTTATTAATGTATGGACTTTTACTCACCTTACTATTAATTTGCAAAGTTATTTCTTGTTGATGGTGTTGGTGCAATGATGATATGATTTGTACATGATATGGCTATGATAAAATGCATCTATATATATCCTCCATTCTTGAGCTTATTATTCAACTAGCAACCGGATAAGATCAAGAGAAAGAAAAAACATCAGATAGTGAAGAGTTAAATTGCAAAAAGTAACTAATCCAAACTATCATTAAAACTACTAAAATTTCAAATGTGTGTAATCTCACATATCATAAATAGCTTGCTTCTATATTATCCTAGAATAGTCCACTTTCCTAAAACTAAAAATTGGTTCATAATCTCTCAATAGCACAAGTTAACAAAAACACATCCAAAATAACCAATTGTTGCTTTCACAAGGTAAAGATGTCTACCATTAGACGTATATATTACATATCGAACATGACCAATTATTGCTTTCACAACCCCTTTCTTTGGATCTAATATTTTTGCCAATCCGTCTTCTTCCTTTTTTTTTCTTGTTAGCCTCCATTACTGCAATTGTCTTCTCCACGGTTGGTACAATAGTTTTACCTCTTCTAACAGGTGTTGATCATGCAATAGTAATTTCCAGTTGTGGTTGAGGAGGCTGAGAAGATCCAATTGGTTGAGTAGACCCTTCTGGTTGCGATGTCCCATGTTCCTGTGTCGACAAGTGTGTGCTCACATTAATCAACCATTAAATTCAAATGAAAAGAAAATAAAAGAAACGCTTAGTGTATGAAGTACTCACAGTAGCACTAGCATTGCTCACATTAGCATTGCTCTGAAACTGTATGGACTGTGTTTGAGGAGGTCCATATAACCGTACTGTGTTGACAGTACCTTAAAACTATGTAACATTAAAATATTAACTTTCATTCAAAAGTAAAATGCACATTAAATTAAATGGACCACAATGAAATAATAGTATAAATAGCTTCCTCACACTAGCATTGCTCGGAGGCTGTGTGGACTGTGTTTGAGGAGGTCTATACAACCGTACTGTGTTGACAGTACCTTGAAACTATGTAACATTAAAATATTAACTTTCATTCAAAAGTAAAATGCACATTAAATTAAATGGACCACAATGAAATAATATTATAAATAGCTTGCTCACACTAGCATTGCTCTAAGACTGTGATGTTTGATATTGAGAAGGCCCATACAATCTGACTGTGTGGACTGTACCTTGAAATTGACCTCTACCTCCACCCCTAATTCGTGGTCCACCTCTATGCATTCCAGTTGGCTCTCCCTTAGTCCTTGGTCCACCTCTTTGCAGTCCAGTAGACTTTTCTAGAGTAGGTCGACCCCTACCCCTATTACTCTCTCTACCTCTAGAAGATGCATCAGTAGCTTGCGAAATCTACAAAGATGATGTAAACTTGGTAAATCAAATAAACAATTGGTCTTATCCAGGCATTGGATAATGTCCTCTCCAGGCATTGCGAAATCTGCAAAGATGATGTCCTCTCCAGGCATTGGATAAACAATTTCATCATAGGTTTTTTTATATATCTCAACAGTATACCAATCATCTACATAATCTTCAGGGTTTGCATTAAAAAAACAAATTGCAGATATTACATGTGCACATGAGATTCCTGTCAAGTCTCACTGTCTACAGCCACAAGTTCTCCTCAACAAATTTATAACATACTACTTGTTATTGTATGTCACTTCATATAACCTAGCTCCAGCATATGTGCTGTAGCAATGCCCAACAACCTATCAAATTTCATCCAATTTGGCAACAACCCTTGGACAAAGCCTACCAGTCATGGTGCAGATGCCATCCTTCTTTATTTGATATCTCTTCATCAACTTCTTCCTTATCATTTTCAGCATGAATATGATCGCCAGGTCACACACCTTTAGAATGTATGCATTGAAGCACTCACACAGGTTGTTCACAAGTAGATCACACTTGGGAAATGTATTGAACCAAGCCCTACACCATGAGCTTGGGTCAATCTTTGACAAATAGTCGAATGCATCCTGGCTTATATGCTTCAATTCATCCATTTTATTATGGAATTCAGCTTCAGTGTATGATGCAGCAACAACCCATAACTTGTCCTTCAATGCAAGACTACGATGACCTATGTCTCTGTAGTTCGGATACAAATGTCTCACATAAAACCGGTGGTCACCCCCGGGAAGCACCACATCAAAAGCTGGTTGCAGCCCCTACAATCGGTCACAATAATAAACAAAAATTGGTTACCTTTTGATGAAAACAATGAAAAACAAAAACAAAAAATAAAATAATAAACTTAAAATATAGTTACCTTTTGACAATCAGAAATAAATGTCCATCATTGTGTAGGGGGTGCCAAGATCTGATAGCAAAGTCTCAAGAAACCATATCCAACTGTCTTTGGTTTCTGCCTCAACGACTGTAAGTACCACTGGGTACATGTTATTATTGTCATATCTCGAAATGGCAGACAAAAGCTGTCCCTTATAAGTCCCCTTCAAAAAACATTCATTTAACCCAATGATAGGCTTACAACCAGCTCGAAAACATTTTTTCATGGCAACCAAAGAAAAATACAACATATGGAAACATGCTAGATGGTCAGGTAAAGGTATATCAACCTTCATCATCACTCAACTACCCCGGTTCGTTTGTCTAATTGTTTCGTAATAATCCTAAAGCCTATTGTATTGAAGCTCTACTTTGCCCTGAATCATTTCCTTTGCAATTCTTCTAGCCCTATACAATTGCCAATTATTAACATCAACACCCCACTTATCTTTCACTTCCCTAAGAATTGCCTTTAAAGACATGTTAGGTTGTGTTCTAAACTTGTCAA
Source organism: Corylus avellana (assembly GCF_965113065.1). Taxonomy (NCBI): domain Eukaryota; kingdom Viridiplantae; phylum Streptophyta; class Magnoliopsida; order Fagales; family Betulaceae; genus Corylus; species Corylus avellana. The sequence continues at coordinate 4,768,516 of NC_142492.1, read as the reverse complement.
TCAGTTTATCAGCAACCCATGCAGATTTCACAGTCGAATTCCTATGCTTTCTTGTACAAGTGTGTTTGTCCTGTATTGATCTAATTTCAAATGACTCTTCACTCTTACATTTACGATCGAAAACCCGATACCTACAATCTGGATTCCTGCATACCACAATACATGTGGCTATGTAATGCTTTTTAAACCATATATCCTTCCCATTTTTTAAAGTGTTTTCGCTAATAGCTTCTCTAAAGACATTGATCGAGGTAAATGTCTGTCCATTACTCAACTGTGGGTTCGACATGTCAGTTTGTTAAAAATCTGTTCGCCTAGTTACACATGTGGCAAGAGATGAAATCTCATTCTCCTCATTACTTATGAGAGGGGATACAAGAATGTCACTTCGTGCCATGTCAGAGTTTGCATCATCATCATCAACCTCATCACCATAGCATTTACCCCTTCCACTATCTTTTTCAGCTCCCTCTGCATTTGCATTTTGATTATCATCCTCCGCCTTCTCATCACTCTCCCCCTCATCCCATCCTCACCTTTATCACCCTCCCCATCACCCTCAACACCACCCTCCTCAACATTTTCCCTGCCATGGATGGCTCAGCCAGGTTGTTATCTTCATCAAACAAGTCTGGTTCTAAAACCTCTTCCCAATAAGGATCATCACGATCAATTCTACTGTTTTCACCATATTCACCATCATTATCATCATTATCGTCTTCATATTCATCATCTTTAACAATAGGCTCATCAAATAAAACAAGGTACAATTCAATAACTAGTACCCCCTTATGTGCAGCAACCATTTCCAACACATTATAATCTGATAAAATTAATTTCAAACACTTTGGATACTACAACCTAGGTATAAGTAATACACCAGATCCCCTTACTTGTATACATATTTTTTTACTATACCTTCAATCTCAAAAAATGACAACTTGTCCTCGTCATACGTCTCATCATACACATATACCTCACCCCCACATATGTGCACGTAAACCCCCTATTAATCTTACCATTGTAATGCACCTCAAAGACAAACTCTGGTATAGTTATCCTAAACAATAAAAGAATTAAAGAAAATTAACAACTCAATCAAATATTAAACAAATCAAGCTTAAGTAAATATTAAGTACAATTTAACTTTAATTAATTAATTAAAGTTAAATTGTACAAGGCATGCAATCTAAAGTAGGGGCACATCCTAGGACCACATGTAGACAATATATGGTCACCACATGTAGACAATATATGGTCATTAATTATGTACACAATATTATATGGGCACATGTAGCTTTCTATGATCTATTATATGACATTATTTTGTAGGGACCACAAAACCAAATTTGATGGCTCAATTCTAGGATATAACATCAGTAGGTATTCCCATTTGGTCAATGTTTTGGTAGCAGTTAAGTCCATTTGTTTTACTGTTTACCACAGACAAAAGGAGGACCACAGAAAAAAGGAAAAACAGACAAGCAAAAAAACAAGCAGACACTAAACCCATCTGACAATAAGCAGACAAGTAGACAATAAAGCCATCAACCAGAAACTTCAAACATTATTCAGTGAAACCAAAACCCCCAATAAGCAGACAAGCAAAAAAATATACAAAAAAAAAAAAAAAACAAAAAACAAAAAACAAAAAACAAAACAAAACAATGGGCCCCATATCATTTTCCTTCACCATAAAGTCAATTTTCCTTCACACTAAATCAAAACATCAATAAAGAGAACTACAAAACAACCTAAACCCATCGAGATTGAGCTTTCTCCACAAACCCTAAAAAATAGAAAAAAACTTAATTAAATTTAGTGGGTTTCCTTCAATGGCCGAAATCTTCAAAGGAAGACGTCTTTTCCCCTACATATACTTTTTTCAAAGTTTAATGGGTTGGCTAAACAAATTGCAGGTTACGTTGTTTTTCACTTGAGGGAGAAGGGAAGAAGTTGCTGCGTGAAGTGAAGAAGAAGATGGCTTAGGTTTTTTCGTGGGTCAGTTGCGTGTCCTTAGCTTTAGGGTATTAACACTTACCAAAACGGCGCCGTTTTGGTAAGTGTAAGGAATTTCTATTTCAATCAATATGGCATCGTTTTGTGGGCTTCTTTTTAATTTGATTTTTTTTTTCAAAATGGCATTTTAATAACTTAACCTTGCCAAAACGAAGTAGTATTGAATTTTTCATCCTATTTGACTGTAATGACTAACGGAGTGACCAAATTGTAATTGTTTAGTAGTTTTAGAGCTACTTTATCACTTTTTTAATATTATGGGGCTAAAATGAAAATGGCTGATAGTTTGAGAGGTTAAATTATAGGGAAAAATTCACTTTACCCCCCTGAAGTTTCAGGAGTTTTTTCAATTTGAACCCCAAAATTTAAAAATTGGCCATGTACCCTCCTAATGTTTCAAAAATTTTCAATTTAAACCTTCCGTTACTAATTTCCGTCAAATTGGACAGAAATCTATGAAATTATGTAATTACTCTCAAGCTTTTTTTTTTTTTTTTTAATTTCTGTCCAATTTAACGGAAATTAGCAACGGAAGGTTTAAATTGAAAATTTTTGAAACATTAGGGGGGTACATTGTCAATTTTTAAACTTTGGGGTTCAAATTGAAAAACTTCTTAAACTTCAAGAAGGTAAAGTGGATTTTTCCCTATATTATATTTTTTCCTACTTTTAACTTTTACTGATCAATCTAATTTAACCATGGTTCAGCAACCTTCATAGTTCATCCCCATTTTCTCTCTCCAATCTGTCTTTTACCTCTCTGTTGATTGATTAACGTGGCAATCTGATGCCCAGAAGAAAAAGAGAAATGCTAGAGGTCAATAAGTTCCTCATATTTGGCCCATATTTCCTTATAATCAACCATTGGATTTGTGAAGTCCGCCATTGACTTGTGTTGACCCCTTGCATTTATCGAAGAAAAAAGAAGAAAAAAAAAAAAAAGGCGGCAATTTGCTGGTAAGCATCTTTCAGACATGGTTGTACAAGGTAGTACGTACGTAGTGGTAAAAATAGACAGGCCAATGACAAGAATCTGTTTCTACACAAGGTTTCATTGTGGTGGCCACTCAAAACTACTTCTGGTTTCTTCATTGAGTTTTTGGATCCTCAAGGGTTGTTTTTAACAACTGCTGTGCTAAAATGTTAAAATCTTCTACTTTCTGAGTTTTATAAGCAAACCAAATGGTCTGAAAGTTAAAAACTGTTGGGAAAATCTCTGAAAAATGAGAACCCATTTCTCCCATTGCACTCCAAATGGGTCTGTGCTTGCGTGTGAGAGAGAGAGAGAGAGAGAGAGAGAGAGAGAGAGTGACCAATTAACCTCCTGAATGAGCTGGAGATTTCTTAGCAGCAGCATTCTTGATCCTTCAAATCAACAAGAAAAACACAGAAAACCCATCTAAAATAATGCTTAAAAATGGTATAAAGAACAAACGAAGAATTATCAGATATATTTTTTTATTATTATTGTTATCAGATATATATATACCAGAGTAATAAAATAAGAAGAGAAAAATGATGAGATTAACTTTTAACATATGTTTTATCTACAGAAAGAATACTGAGTTTTAGTAGCCAAAAATGTTTGGGTGATGAGGAAAACTAAGATGATTGAATTCGATTAAAGTATTTTGACCAATAAATGCTTTGTTATGAGTACTGATAGATGTAAATTTTTTTTTTTTTTTTTTTTTTTTTTTGAGAATGATGGATGTAAATTTTGATAGCTAGAGATGTAGAGATAAATTGGTGCATAATATGAGGTTTCAGATTGGACTGTGAACTTGCACTTTGGTTGGGCCTTTTTTGGATAGAGCTTCACTTGGGCCGAATGAAATAGAAAACCTTTAAATGGGTTTATTGTGGACTCGCTAGACATCCAGCCTATGTGTGGTGACTATGTAAGCTCTTCATTATAATTGGGCATCAATGGGTCGTTCATTATAAGTGTTGGCTTATTACTGTATGTGAGGATAGCAAAATGGGTTGGTGGGTCACCCGAATACGACCTGGGTGTCCTGCCACCCGATTAGCCTAAACCTAAGCACGACCCGTTTAGATAAGCGGGTTGAACTCTAAAACACGAACACAACATGAAAAATAACCGGGTAACCGACACGACCTGTTGACACGTTTCAAAAAACAGGTCGTGTCAGGTTAACCGACATGGCACAACCCAACCCGACACGTTTGAAGGAAAAATAATATAATAATAATACCATTGGGATTCAGTAGAATTCACAAATTACAATATGATAAAAACATAATAGGTTTAACTGTTAACAAACTGGCATTCAATAAAAACATTTACAAATATTAGCAATTTTTAACTCCATTATAATAAATAGCAAATTTCAAAGTATAAAGTTTATATGGTAAATACGTTAGTCTTTAGTTTAGGGGGGTTTTTTTTTTTTTTTAACGGGTTAGGCGAATCACCCGTTTGTGAAACGGGTTGACCCGCCAAAAAGGAAAAAAAAAAAAAGGGGTTAACCCGATTATGACCCAATCCCGTTTAGATCAAACCAAACCCTGTAACTTCGTATTGTATACGTGTCGAGTTCGCAGGTCTTATCAAAATTGTCAACCCTCTATATGATTGTTGAGTGAATAATGCTTTGGCCTTTTGAGGTCGTTGGATTGGCCCCTATGGAGAAAATGAATCATTCATGGGTTGAAACCCGACTTTGAGTTGCATTCCTTTGTGGACCATGAGGCCAAAAATATATGATATGACCATACGCCCAATAAAATACGAGGAGTCTTGATGAAGATGGGGTATTTTTTTAATAAAACTTTGGCCTAAAATAAACATGGACTGAGACCCAACTTCGTTCCAATGCCCACCTCCAACATTTTTACCACAATCCATTTTGAAACTCTCGAAAGAACACTGTTCAAAGTACCATTAAAACACTACTTTGAACGCCACATTAGATTAATTAAGTTGGTTTCCATTGTAATTTTATTTAGAATTTTGTTTGGGTTTTTCTTTTTTAATGGTCTGTTTGAGTCTGTGATTTAAAAAGATCCCAATTAGAAACAGATACTCACAATATTTCTGGATTCCAGTGAGGACCAAAACCCATGATGCCATGGCAAGAAATATGCAGAAAGAAATTGAATTGCTTCCTTTTATTAAATGCATTTTACTGAACTATGGGGGGAGTGCCTTATCATTATCAAGACCTCTCTTCCTGTCCCTGACAATGACATGCACAAAAGAATGCAGGATCCAGCAACACACTTAATGGTTTTTTATGATGTTTAAACAGATCTACTAGTATTGAACGAAATATGTGCAAGAAATTGGCATACATTGCCTGATACAGAGGCAAAATATAGATCAAGAGACATTTATTATCAATGCATAGATATTACACATTTCCCAATGGATATACCCATATGAACTTGCAGGAAAGAAGTAGCTAGTTACAGATGCTTGCGCATGCTAAAACAAGAGTTATTGCAGAAACCAGATGATTAATTGGTTTCCTCAACATTGTTTGATGGGGTTGAGGTTGTCACTCTTTCTTCTCAACCTTGTCAGCTTCCTTCGCTTCCTTGGCAACTTCTTTCACCTTTGCCTTGCCCTTCTTGGGCTTCATGAAGCAGAAGCAGGAGCAACATGGGCACTGGAACAAGAACTTCATCTCTAGCTGTCGCCTTCCCTTGATCTCTCACGTTGTTCCAAAGGCCCTTTAAGAATACAGAAAGGTCAGCTTTTGCTTTCTCTTTTTATCTCCTTTCTTTTCTATATAATGTTGTTCCATTTTTTTATTCTTTTATTCTTTTATTTTTTTTATCTATCTGTAATTCTGTATTAACCCTTTGGATTCCATTTCAGTCTCTTTCAAATAAAGAAGATGCCTCAGTAATTAGGGTGGGGTGGGAGGAAGGAGTTGTGGGGCTAACCAAGTTGAACAAATGAAGCTCATGCTTGCAATAGGCTCCTCAGCCTCTATGTGGGTCATGCTTAGCCATGTTTTGAGGAAAAGTGGGGCTCCTTTTGATTCCTTTGGCCTCATTTCAAAAGATTGGGAAGCTGGCAAGCAATAAAGAAAGCAGAACTTTCATTACCTAGGGGTGAAGGATTTACATTTTGTTTCTAGTATATGGATATGGCACATGGGTTTAATACATATTAGCTTTGAGTCTATGAGGGTGTAAAACATACTCCCATTAGGGGCAAAATTATTAACCATTCAATCTGGATGCCAAAATTCAGTAGTGAGGTTGTAACGACTCGGAGAAAGCGCTAATCAAATTTATACTATCATGTCAAAATGGCTAATCAATTTAAAATTTCACTATACAGTCATTAATAAAATCCAATTTCACCTAGTAAAAAGCTAGTGTTTGTCTTAATATCCACAAGTATGCAAGTTATTCTCATCTCAATGTGAGATTAAAGTGCTAATATCCTCATAGGGATCACACCACGCAATACTTCAATGCTTACAAGATTGCTCTATATCAATAAAAAATTAGTTATATCTGATTCTTTGGAAATGATAGCACAATTGAGTGACACTTTTTTTTTAATTTACAAAAATCATTTAAAATTCTTTTATTAGTGCAATAATTGAATCAAGTGCCTCTTTTGTCTGCGACTTTATTATCCATTGTCGTTTCTTTTTGGGTGTGGTTGGACTATTAGTCCTCCTTTTTTTAAAGAGCCCCATGTGATGTCAATCTACTGGATTGACTTTCATGACTCCACAGTCTCCACTTTCAATTATTTTTTCAGGAGAATTACGATCCGATATGACATGACTATATTATAATTAAAATAATGTGACAGTAAAAATTAATTATTAAATTTTTTTATAATAGTTAATTGAATAACTGTTTTTTACTGCCACATTATTAAATTAAATAACAATTTACTAAATAACAATTATATTTGAAGATCATCCCTCAAAATCTAATTAAAAAAAAAATCTCAAGTTGCATAGTAAGGCCCAAACCAAAAGCTAGGCATTAATATCACAACAACCATTTTCTGTTTATTACTTTTGTAAAAGCTCACTTCTCAGTACTTGATGATCCTCACTAGTTCAACAAAAGCATCATACATTCCATAATCCAAAGGGTGATGCTGTTTCCCCACCTATTTTCGTTTCTTCCATCCTACCATATGAGACATGGTCACACGGTGGAACCTACTTTAAACCTCACCATGTGAGATAACATGACAGTGTGGAAGAAGCCAAATGAAAATATTATGGCATCTTGAAAGAGAATTTTGATAAGAGTTGTTGGGAGGTTCTTAGTGACATGCCTCTAGTTCAAAGTCGAGGTAATGGCTTCACTGGTTCAGGCACTTTACGGTACTCATACACCCCGATACCGCGTTTTCTTCCCAGTCGACCGGCATCAACATATTGCACAAGAAGAGGGCAGGGAGCATATTTACTGTCTCCAAGGCCAGTATGAAGAACTTTCATTATCGACAAGCAGACATCCAATCCAATGAAATCTGCAAGCTCAAGGGGACCCATTGGATGGTTTGTTCCCAGCTTCATACCTGTATCAATGTCTTCCTTTGTTGCTACACCGGTATAGAGAGTGAAAAATGCTTCGTTTATCATCGGCATAAGGATCCGGTTTACAATGAATCCAGAATAATCCTGAGAGCATATAACTGTCTTCCCAAGCCTGCAAATTCACAAGTCACCAGATAAAATACCACAGAGCAAGAATACATAATATATCACCATTTATAAACAGCCCTCCCCCTAAGGGCCAAAATAAAAATGCTATCAATAGGAGGAGGAAAAAAGAAAGAACAACAGGGAGTAGATAAGAGCTACTTAAAAACATAGGAAAGAAAAAGCATACGTCACCAACAGAAGGAATTTTTATGTCAACCCAGAGAGAGAAGTTTTTAGCAAATTAGGCGGTCAGATTGCATGCACATGAACACAAGCACAGCGTGCTCACCATATCACAATTTTTTCTAGAGAGAGAGAGAGATTGAAGTTTATTTTCGCTATTATTTGGCTAACCAGGACATGGGGTATTAATCCAATCCAACAGGAATTAGTGGAACAGAAGCATTTTATTTCTTCCATTACAGAAAGTTTCAATCAACCACCTCAAGGCCAAGGCTTTAGTTGCATTGAATGTCTCATCAGATGTGTCTGCACCTCGTATAATTTCCACCAGTTTCATAATAGGAGGAGGATTCATGAAATGCATGCCAATCACCTGTAGAAGAAGCATTGGTTTGACTAATCAGATTTCTTATGTATTAAATCAGTATAAACATTTAAAGAGAGCAAACACTCTGCTACACCTATACAATTAGATGTTGCCATCAGATATTTAAGCATAACTTCAGGCCAAGGAAAGATATTATGATTAAAACCTGGCAGGGTCTGCTAGTCACAGATGCTAGACGAGTAATGGATATAGAACTTGTATTAGATGCCAAAATGGCCGAACTTTTTGCAATTCTATCTAGTCCAGAAAATAACTTTCTTTTCACATCTTCAGATTCCACAATAGCTTCAATAATAACATCAGCTGAATGAAGCTCTTCCAAGTTTGGTGTAAACCGCAAGCGTCCCAAAGCATCAGTACCTGCTGCCTTTTAAGTAGCCAATTTTTGTTAACATTGTAATAGCTTAACAGCATAAACTCACATGAATCTACAAGACCCATTGAATTTATCCTTTTTGTTGTGTAAATGAAATTTCTATTCTCACAACTTTGCAATCAGAAAAAAGACATCTGAGCCTAGGAAGGAGATCTTTTTTACTTTTATAATCCTACAAAGAAACGAGATATTATTTTCATCATCATTATCATTCATCACTTGATAACCCCTTTAATTAACCTACAACATTAGAGCCTCACCTAGACCCCCCCAACATAATGAAAATACCACAAAACTAACTGTATTTGTATGTATCATCTCCTGCGTCCTACACCAATGATGTCATAAAATCAAGCAATTCATAAATGGCTCAAGTTCATGGAAGCAAATATATGACTTGAAATACGGAAACCAACCCAAGACTGAGGAAAGAATTCAGCAGAATATAACATGGGAGATGAGAGCAAGAATTTTGGCTAAAGGACGTTTTAAGAAGACCCAATATAACTTAAATCTCTGTTTGTGTTGGGGATTACCAGTTAATATTCTTAGCTGATAGGGTGCATGCTTAGTTCATATTCTGGTTTATAGAAAGTTTAGTTTCTGTTGTGTACAGATTGCTTGTAAAGGTGTTACCCGCAAGAGAATTGGGTAAGCTCTGTTTTTTTACATCTAAAGGAACTCAGCTCCATAAAGCCGCTAAACATGTTTGAAATTGTGTTTAAAAAATAGAGTTTTTAAGTTAAAAAAAAAAAAACATTTTTATGGTAAAAGCTTATTTTTTAAGCTTTTTTCAAAAGTATGTATCGGTATTTTTAGATTTTTTTACTTTTAAAAGCGCTTTCAATTTTTTTTTTCAAACGTATACTTTTTTTCTTTAAACGAACTAGAACTTTTTTATTGTTAAACGAACTTTTAAACCTTCAAACGGAGGCCCAAAGAGGCAGCACATTTACACATCACTTAATACACTACTAAAAACAAGTACAATATTCTGACTCAAAATTCTGAACATCATATATATGTTTTTTTAGAAATGTTTTTTGTTTCCATCCTCTTGCCATCTCTTATCTTGGTAAAATCTACCGTTGAGTATGTGGATGGATAAATAACTTTTCTCATTTGTTTTTTTTCTTTTTGCAAAAAGTAAACATCATATCTACATGCAAAGTATCAACCAATCAACTAAATCAGACAAGATCTTGATGTCGGAAATACAGACCGACTTGTTTACAGAGATGCATATTATGATTACCCAATTGTTGAAACAGTACTAATTCGAGCAAAAGAGAGAAAGGGATGGGTGAAGATGATGGAACCTGAGAGAGTTGGCCTTTGGAGACCAAGCGTTGGATAGAGGAAGAGATGAATTTGGAGGCTCTGGCGAGGGCGTCGGGATCGGAGTCCATCAGCCAGACGTCGATTCCGTGCACGGCGCCTAGCTGGGCGATTCCCGAGCCCATCTGGCCGCTGCCCACCACTCCCATGCTCTTCGTCTCCGCCATCTTTTTCTCTGGCTTCGTCGCCTACAAGGAACCACAACTAAATATCCATTTGATGAACTGAAGAATAAAACAATTTAAATCAAATTTATTCTTTAAAGTTTCATTCAATTTAATTTTGAGATTTTTTTAGTAGATATTTTTAAGTTTTTTCTGATTTCAAATAGATTTTTCTGTAAATTTATTGTTAAATTATTTAATAGTATATATCACATTAAACAATTAATTAATGCCATACATATTAATTTGGCATGTCATGTACCATTGGGAAGTGTCACATATATAACTCTTTGTTATATTTTTGTTCTTAATTTTAATTTTTTATTATTTAGGATATATTTGTACTTTAAAGCCACGTATTGTTGGGACATAAAGTATCTAACAAAAAGTCACATAACATTAATTAATTGGTTTAAATTATCATACAATTAATTAATTAACAGTATAATGAGGAGAACATTTTCCTTAATAGCAATGTAAAGCAAGTCATTTCCGCAACTTAACTAACAATAATGAAATATCTTTTAAGAATGACAAATAAATTGTTCAAATCTAGATTTGAAAGTCTCCATATGCCAAAAAGGGCACCGCATATAGAGATTTAAAGGAAGAGGGGAGAAAATCTTAAGATTGGGCAAGCGAGAAGCATAGGTGCACGCACATAAGCGGCTACTAGCAAAGGGTGAACGGGGACCAACAAGGGCGGAGGAGAGGCGTGCGAGTGGTGGAGGACATAGGAGTGTGGTAGATCTAACATCCTGTACCAAAAATAAAATACAAATGAGAAACATAAAGACTATGACTTAAATGCTAGCTGAATTGACTAGGAGCACCTTGTGTGGTATACTATTGTTAGATGATTACTTCTTCACAAATAGACCTTTTCATGGTCTTTTGGGCCTTTAATTGGGATAATAGGCCTGTAAAATTAGGCCCATACGTATGGGAAGGTAACACAACCTTATCCAATCACACCCATATTACTATGTTGTTAAAGTAATAATTAAATAATTAAATTTATATCTTCCTATAAACTTAAACTTATGAGAATACTGATAATTTAACATGATATTAGAGTCAAAGATCCTAAGATTAAACCTTAACTCCGTCAATTCATCCCTATTTAAATTAAATATTTCACGTGTTATACTTCCCTTATTAAAAAGAAGTTTGAGCCCACACGTGAGGGAGAGTGTTAAAATAATAATTAAATAATTAAATTTACATTTTTCTATAAACTTAAACTTATGGAAATACTGGTAATTTAAGATATGTTTAGTCCAAGGAATGGAAAGCAAATTGATGAAAAAGAAAAGGAAAAAGACAAAAAGAGGAGAAGGTGAGGGAAGCCTACCTCCCCTATTATTGTATGATAAGAAGAAAAGAAAAAAAGGTTTATGTAGTATCAAAATAAGCTTAAAAATCTCTTAAGTATGCCAACAAAAATAATTTATTCTCAACTGTCAAAGAAATTATAACACAAGTTAATTGTCAAAGTTGGGTGGATTGGTTATCATGGGCCCTTTGGAGTGGTTTCAACTCCTTCCTCACGTCTCCCTCATTTTGATTTTGGAAAGGTCAAGATTGATCGAAAAATCTCAAAAGCCCACTCTCTGCGGAAGAAGTTGTTGGTTGGAATAACAAGCCCACTTTTTTAATGGATGCCATGTTCTTTCGAGTCTCAAGCCAGCCTAAAAAAAAAAAAACTCAATAAAAAGAAACAATTAAATATGGATTGGGCCTCATGCTGGGCTTGATTCAATTATTCAAAACTCGGCACATATGGATAAATAGGCTATATTATTTCATGTCTAGCCCATAAAGGACAACGTTTTTGATTTATGGACCAAGTGCAAAGCCCATTATTTGGATGATAAATCTCTTAGCATTCTCTTTGTTATTGAGTGGATGTAAATATGTAACATAGACAAGAATACTAAAAGATAAACACTTAAGAATGATGCGTATCATTTCTCTATTTGGATATGTGGCAGAGGCTTCAGCGTTTGCTCCCACCACGTGTTGGCAAATTTGGCAAATCAGAAAAGTACTTGTTGTCTAGATTTAGGCATCGTAGCCAAATTGATTTGTAAGAAATTTCCATGGTTGATGTCCAAAATTTTTTTACAATTGATTTGTAAGAAACTCATAAATTGATTTTAAGAAATAGCATATGTTCTTTAAGCATGTGAAAAGTGTATGCTTTCTTATGAATGCTATTAAAAAAAGCATACAAGAAGCATATGCTATTAAAAAAAAAAAAACACTTGTTTCTCATATATTAAGAGACGTGTCATTTTTAGAAGCGGATTTGTAAGAAATTTTTGTCATTTGCAAAATTGTTGTTGGAGTTACATATAGACGAAAGCTGAGAATAAGAAATTATAGATGGGTCTCGTTTGAAATTGTTTTTTAAAGGGTATTTTTTATTTATAGTTAAAAAATTATTTTGATGTGACATAAAGATAAAAATGCAATTTTAAGTATTTTGTGTTTGAAGTTATTTGTTAATGCTTTTATTTTTTTCGTATAAAGTAAAAGCAAAAGCAATAAGTGTTATCAAAGTTGATATCAAATAAGTCCAATTATTTTTAAAATATTTTATTTATTTTATCAAAATAAGTACAGATAAATGCTAGACACTCTCATTCTTACACTCCTTAACGTGGCAGTGAAAATTATTATTAGATTTTTTGATTGATCACTATTAAATTTTGAATCGAATTGTGATTTTCATTGCCACGTCAAAAAATATAAAAGTGAGAATATGTATATCATTAAGGGTTGCTAGAATCCTTTACTAGCTGCCATTTCCTTTAGATTTTCCTTAAATTTAGGAAATCAAGTTACTTTTTGTTTTCCTACTCATATACACTCCACAATAAAATTCAGTTATTATTTCTCTATACCATAAAACAACGTTTGAGAAAGAAAGAGGAAAAAAGAAATCTTCTTAATCATGCTATTTTGACAAAAGATGTTGGTAAATTTGATAAAAGTTTAGTTATTAAAAAAAAAAAAAAATTTAAAATGATAAAAGTTAATATTCATCATGCTATTTTGACATATAACCAAGGCTTCTTTGTTACTTTTGTAAAACGACTCATAATTAATCTTCTTGAGTAAGCTTAACACTAAGCAAAGGATTTCTTCCTTAATTAATTAGATTGGCACCGCCCAAGATAGGCAGATCAATTATAATCATCATTAATGGCCCTTTTTTTCTGCTCTCTAGGTCGTTGACATTGCTTAATGTAGACCAAAAGGATAGTCCACCACATTTAACATTTTTTGTTAAGTAAAGTCCACTTAACCCCCCTTAAACTACCACCCCAATGACAATCAACCCCTCAAACTATCAATTATGAAAATTTACCCCTCAAACTACTAAAACAATGACAATGTACCCTCCAATACTAGCAAAATGACAAAATTATCCCTATAAAATTTTCAATAAGACAAAAATACCCTTAAAAATTTGAAAAAAAATTAATTTTTAATATTTTTGTTTTTATTTTAGTAAGGATAATTTTGTCATTTTGTTAAAATTTGGGGTACATTGTCACTATTTTCATAATTTAGGGGGATAAATGATCGCAATTGATAGTTTATGGGGTAGATTGTCATTGGGTGGTAGTTTTAAAGGGTTAAGTAGACTTTACCCCTTTTTTTTTTTTTCTTTTTTTTTTCATTTTAACATATGTCTTTGCAACCAAAAATTTGATATGTCCTTCAAGGGTTCATGATCCTAACATTTTTATGATTAGGCAAAAAAAAAGATCCTAAATTTTTTGTAGATTTGTAAATGTACCAATTGATGTTATACAGTTGAGTGTGTTATTGATCTTAGGCAGGGAAGATTTTTAACATATTTGACTACAGCAATGATTGTTTTGGAAACAAAACTTACAAACTTTTATAAGCTCTTGATGATATTAAGACACAAAATTCAAACATCCTAAGAATCTTTATAACTGCTTTTTATCCTTGATTGCATCTGGAAATTTAGAAATAAATTGAATTGGTTGGTCTATAGATGGAATGATTTGTCATTGAGAAGTTGAGATACATTCAAATCTTACTTAAATCAATTTTATTTTGATAGAAATTATCTACAAATTGAGTTGTAAGAATTTTTTCAATTCAGTCTCTAAAAGTGTTATGTGTCCATTTAGCATGCGAGAAACACATTTTCTTTTAGATAAATGTTTGTTTTCATTCTCCTATACATCGCTTATCTATCTCCGTATAGGAGATGCGTAAATTTACTATTGAATCTGCTGGACTCACATGTAAATCCCACTGATTCAATGGTTTTTTTTAAAAAAAAAAAAAAAAAAAAAAAAGTGAGCAAGAGATATATTAGAGAATAACACTAAACACAATTATTTATTTATTAATGTTATTAAAAAAACATGTGAGAAGCATGCGCTATTAAAGAATAGAAATGATAAAGACACAAGTTAGAGAAATAACTTTGGCCCAACTTTTTTCTTATGTGGTCTTTTTTTTTTTTAAAATAAAAAAAATTTTATGAAGTAATAACATCCTATGTGATCCTTTTTCTATTTGGTATTTAAAAAAATGTAGTTATTTTTTTGAAAAAAAAAATGTTCAGTTTTTTTTTTAAAAAAATACCAAATAAAAAAGGAAAATATTAAGGTCACAACATAAATCTAACTTATGGCCAACTTCTCTACTACGTGTCATTTAAAAAAATTAAAAAAAAAAAAAAAAAAAAAAATTGATAGAGAGGATTTTGGGATTCTGAAAATTTGGAAAAAAAAGACATTGTTTGGTTTAAAATTCAAATTGTTTTTTACACATAGGAGAGAAGTTGGCTATGAGTTGGATTTGTGTTGTATTCGTATCAAACCTCAATAAAAAAATGACCACATAGAATGTTTTTACTTCAAAATTTTTTTATTTATTTTGTTTTTTTTTTTTAAATGACCGCATAAGAGAAAAGTTATGTCTCTATCATTTCTCATTAAAAAAAATGTATTAAGAGACATACAACACTTTTAAAGACTGAATTTGAAGCATTTTCTTACAACTTTGTCCATGTCATTATAGATGTTAGTTTGTAAGAAATTTTTACTCGATGCATGGTGCATACGCTACTAAACTTTTCTTTTTTTAAAAAAATAATTTGTACAAACGTTCCTATTTTTTTTCCTATTTGATCAATTGATTGAAAGTATAAGAACATCAACAACATAAACAATTGAAAAATGTGTGAATAGAGTAAGAATTTCATTAATAATTTTTTGAAATTCACTTGTAAGACATCACATTCCACTCATAAATCATAATGGCCCCATGTAAACGTTATTTTCTACCTATCATGGTCAGTAATTTGAATTTGTCAAAATGGTTGAATTTATTTTACCTAACATGTCCCGCAGCCGTATTGGCTCCCACTAGGTCAAATTTGATTTGAGGTTCAATAAGAAATTATTCCATCAATTGATGATGATCCCAAGATAAATAAATAACAGATTTTACATAGACCACCTAATCTATGTAATCATAAAAAATAATAAAAATAAATAGTGTTTGGATCATATGTATCTATAAAATCTTCACTTACTTTGATAATTTTTTTTCCTTCACTCTCTTGTTTTGTCTTTAAAAAGACATTAACAAATATTCTAAAACACAAAAAAACCCACATAATACTCAAAATTATTTGCACTTTTGTGTTACATTAAGACACTTATTCAAAAATAAAAAATAAAAACAAAAAAAATCTTCTAAAAAGTATTTATAAATCAAGACGGAACTATATATAGATCAAGGGAAGTGGTGGCCTCCCTTGGTTTTTAAATTTTTCATATATATATTTTAGGCTTAAAAATTAAGTTTTTCCCTTATCAAAATTTAATTTAAACCATCATTCATATTATCACTTACTTTTTGTTGATATATTGTTACGATCTTAATGTCTTACATGACTTAAGTCTAATCTTAATCTGTGTATATAAATTCTTGGACACCCATTTCTTGCAAGCCGATTTTCAAGGGTGAGTTCTACCCAAGGTTTATAACATTTGGTATCGGAGCTAACCACCACGTCGAGGGATTCGAGTCACGGAGGGGGCGACTTATGGGCTATATATTATAATACCGATAGATGAGTGAAGCCGTTAAAAGATAAAGAGCTACTATCAAATCAGTATCAATAGAATAAGCCAACATAGACGTTTTTCACAAAAGCGTTCTACTTGAAATTTGTAACATATATCTATAGATATATTTGTGTTCAATTCTATTTTCACATACTTTTTGTTGAATGAAAAATAATCAGAAATTTTTTTGAGGTGATTATGAGAAGAAAAAAAGAAGTGATTAAAGATGAATGCGACCAAGGAATTGAGCAGCACGAGGAAAAAAGATAGATTTTTTTAAAGAGTCC
This sequence comes from Corylus avellana, assembly GCF_965113065.1. NCBI lineage: Eukaryota > Viridiplantae > Streptophyta > Magnoliopsida > Fagales > Betulaceae > Corylus > Corylus avellana. The sequence continues at coordinate 4,751,973 of NC_142492.1, read as the reverse complement.
GAGAGGGAATCGGAGGGGAAAAAAGCAAGTGGGTTTGGTGACTTCACATGTAAAGCAGGTGGGAGTAGTTGACCCGACAAGCCGGTGGCTCAGAAAATCTCTTCACTTACTTTTATCACGGGAGAGATTTCCGTGACGTCCGCCCGCCGCCGCTCCCGTTTCGTCCACCGCTTATATCCGGTTGATTTTTTTATGGCATCCAATCCCAGCTCTTTGACTCGCCAGGCTCACTTTTCTAGTGAAGGACTATATTCACCACCTGCCACCAAGCGCGCGCGTACCACGCCAACTAGTTTCTTTTTCCTATTTTTCTCTTGAGGCGACGGACAAATGAAATAATACTAATAAAATTCAAATATTATATAAGAGAAAAAAATTCAAACCATATTTTATATTTATATATATACAAAAAATTCACAAATTTTGTATAACAACAGGACTTCACGATGTTTTAGAGAACACAAATAATTTATCAATATTTTTGTTTTCATAAATTTCCTTTCAAGATTTCATAGCTCAAAAAATATCTTACTCAGTAAATACAATCTCATGAATATACTCTCGACAAAGCTGATTCATACTTTGAAATAAAGCCAGTTTGACCAATTCATGCGCAGTCTCATTGGCGGTTCGTTTGACATGACACACCCTCCAAGATCGGAAACTATTAAGAAGATGTTTCGCATCATTCATCAATTGCCCATATCTATTCCAACAACTTCCATCTTTACGTGGCACTTGAATTATCTCCAACGCGTCTCCCTTTCAGATAATATTGTGTAATCCCACGACGCTACTTAATTTAAACACTTTCCAGGCAACTATTGCCTCTATGGTAGCGGGGTCGGAAATATATGGTCTTTTATGTATTTATGCAATGAAATAAAGAGTAAAGAAGAATATTCACATATAATGAACTTTTTTCCAATTGTTATACTAGATGTTTATTTTGGGAGACTCATAGGCTATGGTTTTTCATGCATGACTCGTTTTTATACCTTGTTCTATTGATTGAAGCTTTATTATTTTTTGGGAAATTATGTCACCACTCCTTTGTTCTTTTACACTTTTTGATATTAACATCTTAATTTTCAATTTGATTATTTCGATACTCGATTTTTGTGGTCATTATAAATTCAAGACCTTCGGATACTTTTTTCCTGGAAAAAATATGTTAAATGATTACTTATCTCAAAAGTTAAATTGTTGAAAAATGCTTGATTTAATTAATATTCTAATATTTTTTTTCTCATGTGCATGGTAAAACCTCCTCTCTTCTTTTCCTTTTTTTTTTAATTTTAATTTTTTATTAAAAAAAATTAGATGAGACTTAACCCATTAAATATTTAATTAAAATAAGACATGAATTGACAGATACCTATGTTAATCAATCTTTTTCATTATCCTTATTTTATTAAAAAAATACTTTTTCTTTTCTTTTGTCTTTCTCCTATTATTGATTTGAATATTTAGTTGATATATATATATATATATATATATATATATATATATATATATATAAAATGTTTGATTCTCTAAATTTAAAAAGAAAAATCCAAAAGAAGCTATTAGAAGTACTAGAAAAATGAGCCTCTGCAAATTTCAGCATTTTGTTAGGTCTCCATTAACTAGTACACTAATAAATAAGGTGTCTTGCTACTTCGGTGCAGTAATTTGTGTTCACGTGTCGAGTTCAAATTGTATCAAGGCATGAGTATAAAATTATATAAGTCAACTTTAACTCGGCTCATTTAATTAAATGGGTCAAACCCATTAATCATAATCCTTTAATATGTGTTGGGTTCATGTCGAGTTCACGAATCATGTCAAAAATTGCTTTCTATTATGTCGCGTGTCGGACTTGAATCGTATCGAGGTATGAATATAATACTATATAAGTTATTTTTAATCATACCCATTTAATTAAATAAGTTAAACTCCTCAAACCTAATCATTTAATTTCATGTTGAATTCATTTTAGATTTGCAAGTTATATAAAAAATTGTCAGCTCTACTTGCTTTTGTGGTAAAACAATAGTAAAGACTTAAAAACATCTAGTTTATACCAATGCATTTTTTACTAAGAAATATAAAAGAAAAGTGGCTGCATTTGGCAACTGCCGGCGAATTTAAACATGGACAATTAATGTTTATAAATTTTTTTAAAAAATTATAGCATTCTTACTTTTTACATTATTCAATCATTTTATTATTATTTAAATTAAAAAAATCATTATAAAACAAAACTTTTTTATTTTTTCATACTAAACATTTTTACTTTTTTCTCATATTAATCAATTTTTGTTTCGATACTAAGGGTGCATTTGGGATTGCGATTTTTCAAGAATAATCTGTGTTTTTAAAAGCTATCACAAGCGTTTGACATTGCAATTTAAAAAGTATTTTTTAAAAAATTAAAAAAAAAAAAATCTACAATTGTTATAAGCAAGTTATAAGTGCTTATTTTAAAAAGTACGAATTTAAACCAAAATTATGATTTAGCATAACAAATATTTAATATATTTTATCAAATGTCTTTATAATTTTAAAAACGTAATTTTTAAAATCACACTTATTAATTAAAATCGCCAGTATACTGTATGCTTAGTTATTGGGCAGTAGGTGCACGCGCAAACGAAAACATGGGAGTAGGATGATGTCTTTTTCCTCGTTAGACCGCACCAAAGCATGTCCAACCTCATCAAAACCCCATCCCCCACCACACCCCACACTGGTTATTTTATTGAATATAGTACAATATTAGTGCGAAGTAGAGAAACAAACAGACAAATGTAGGTATTGATTGTTGAAAATATGAGGAGAGACAGTGTGCGACTTGTAATCTGTGAAGAAAACCAAAAGAAAATTGTCAAAAAGTCAGCTCTTTGCGTCTCTCTTTCAAATCAATTGCCCTTCCCCCAAGTGTGCGTCCAATAAAATAATATGTTTCTAACGAGACAGCGAACTTTCCTTTTTCTGTTTCAGGAAAATGCACTCACCCATCACACTATTTTCTTCCACTGTTCTTTGATTTGAAATATCTGGCCCTCTTTTTCTCCTCTAGATTCTGTCAACTTTTCTTGCTTTGAATATTAGAGAGAGAGGGAGAGATACGCCTGGTTTTGAAATTGGAGAAGATCCATTTGCGCACAAAGTGGCTACAGCGTTGGTTTCCCAGATGACTGTTGCTTCACTTACAAGGGATGGTAATGCTTTCACTGTGGGGCTTTCTTTAGCTATTACCAAAATAGAAAAAAGAAAAAAAGAAAAGAAAAGGGTGTACTGCCTACTTGCTTAGTTAAAGTTCCTTTCTTTTGTTATGATTCTTCAGCTCTTCTAGTTGGTTGACTGAAATCTTTGATCTTGGGATCTGATAATTAGTTAGTCGTCTGGTTTTACTGGTCATTGTTTCTTTACTTTTCTTTTTTGGTGTTTTTGCGGCTCCTTAGGTGATTTGGGAGATGGGTTTAGGGTTCCTTCAATTCGCTCCTTTTCATTCTTCCTGAAAGGGGTATATTGCAGCATTGCTTCTTCAGCAAAATAGGGTTAATGGGGTTCTTGATTTGTGGTCAAGGGTTTTGAAGTTCTGGTGGGGACTGGGGATCTCAGTGCTTCTACTCGTATTTATTATTGCTTCACCTTTTTTCGAGGGTCACTGTTAATTGCTTCACTTGCAAGCTGTTATTAGTTTCTCCTTTTGTGGTTTCTGAGGTGGTTTTCTTCATTTGGGCGTCCTTTCCTCCTTCCATAAAGGGCAGTGTTTGTTAAACACTTTCGATTTCTGGTGGGAATTTGTGATCTCAATTGTCTTTTACTTGTAATTCTTGCTTCATTTGCAAGCTGCACTTCTTTAGGCACGTGGGTATACGAGTTTCTTCTGTTGAATTTCTTCTTGCTTCTGAAAAGCAGTGCATGGGAGTGTTGGCCTTGATTTGAGCTGGGAAATTTCCTGTGGTATCAGCAATGGTGGTGCTGCGGTCTGTTCCAATGACTTTCCTCCAATGGGTATTCTTGGCTTGCTTTCTTTGTTCATCTATGGGGCTGAAAAACCCAGCCCCAGCCCCATCCTGCAATCCTCATGATCTGTTGGCGCTGAAGGAGTTTGCAGGAAACCTCACAAATGGGTCCATCGTCACAGCCTGGTCCCCTGAATCCAATTGCTGCAAATGGGATGGTGTTGTCTGTGAGAATATGAAGGATAATGGCTCAGTTGCTGGTAGAGTGATCAAGTTGCGTCTCTCCAAAATGGGTCTCAAAGGGACGATTTCACACTCTTTGGGTCGATTGGTGCAGCTGAAATTGCTTGATCTTTCAAGCAATCATCTCAATGGTGAGTTGCCCTCAGAGCTTTCAAACTTGAAGCGGCTGGAAGTTCTTGATTTGAGCCATAACAATCTATCAGGACCGGTTTCACTGGCGGCGCTTGAATCCATTCAAGTATTGAATATCTCTAGCAACTCATTTGCTGGGAACTTTCCCGAGCTCAGGGGATTGCTGAATCTTTTTGTGTTCAACATTAGCAACAATTCATTCTCCGGCCATTTTAATTCTAACATTTGCAGTTCCTCAAATGGGATTCAGATTCTTGATTTGTCCTTGAACCGTCTGGTGGGCGGTCTTGAAGGCTTGGGAAATTGCAGCACATCTCTGCAACAATTACATGTGGACAGCAATTCACTTTCAGGGCCTCTTCCTGATGCTTTGTATTCTCTGTCAGCTTTGGAGCAAATGTCAGTCTCTGGGAACAATTTCTCAGGCCCGCTAAGCGAGAAATTGAGTAAGCTCTCTTTCCTGAAAACCTTAGTCATTTATGGAAACCAATTTTCTGGTGAACTGCCAAATGTGTTTGGGAACCTTTCAAAACTAGAACTACTTGTTGCACACTCAAATTCATTTTCTGGGCCATTGCCAACTACCCTTGCACACTGCTCAAAGCTTCAAGTGCTTGATCTTCGTAACAATTCGTTTAATGGTGATATTGATGTTAATTTCACTGGGTTGCCAAATCTCCTCACGGTTGATCTTGCCTCTAATCGTTTTTCTGGGCTCCTTCCAAATTCCTTATCTAATTGCCGTGAGTTGAAAAATTTGAACCTTGCTAAGAACGAATTGACTGGCCCAATCCCTGAAGATTTTGCAAACCTCGCATCGCTGTCGTTTCTTTCATTGTCGAACAACAGCATTGGAAACTTATCTGGGGCACTATCTGTGCTGCCGCAATGCAAAAATCTCACCACTCTTATCCTTACAAAGAATTTTCATGGTGAGGAGATTCCTGAAAATGTGAGTGGGTTTGAAAGCCTGAGGGTTTTGGGGCTTGGGAATTGTGCTCTGAAAGGCCAAATCCCAGGTTGGTTATATAGTTGCCGGACATTGCAAGTCCTGGATTTGTCTTGGAATCACTTTAATGGCAGTATCCCTCCTTGGATTGGTCAGATGGAGAATTTGTTTTACTTGGACTTGTCAAATAACTCTCTCACAGGTGAGATCCCAAAAAGTTTGACAGAGCTGAAGAGCCTCATTTCTTTAAATTGCAGTTCATCAGATCTTTCTGCTTCTGCTGGCATTCCGCTATATGTAAAGCGAAACAAGAGTGCTAATGGCCTGCAATACAACCAGGTCTCAAGCTTTCCCCCCTCAATACTCATGAGCAATAACAGAATAAGTGGGATAATATCGCCTGAAATCGGGCGATTAAAAGAGCTACATGTCTTAGATTTGAGCAGGAACAACATATCTGGGACCATCCCTAGCTCCATTTCGGAGATGGGGAACTTGGAATCATTGGATTTGTCATATAATAATCTATATGGATCAATCCCCCTGTCATTCAGTAAGCTCACTTTTTTGTCAAAGTTTAGTGTGGCATATAACCGCTTGCGTGGGGTGATTCCAAGTGGGGGACAGTTCTCGAGCTTTCCGAGATCAAGCTTCGAGGGCAACCTGGAACTTTGTGGGCAAATTGATATTCCTTGTGATGATGGTACGGGTAAAGGGCTAAGACCTGATATTCCATCTGGTTCAAACAATAAATTTGGTCGAAGCAGCATCTTTGGCATAACGATCAGTATTGGTGTCGGAATTGCAGTGCTTCTTGCAATTGCTCTGCTTAAAATGTCCAGGAGGGATGTGGGGAATCCAATTGATAACTTTGATGAGGAACTCAGCAGACCGCGCAGGTTATCTGAAGCACTTGGATCTTCAAAGCTTGTACTCTTTCAGAATTCAGATTGTAAAGATCTCACAGTTGTAGAATTATTAAAATCTACAAACAACTTCAACCAAGCAAACATTATTGGTTGTGGTGGATTTGGTCTGGTTTACAAGGCCAACCTTCCAAATGGGACAAAAGCTGCTATCAAGAGACTTTCTGGGGATTGTGGTCAGATGGAGCGGGAATTCCAAGCTGAAGTGGAAGCCCTCTCAAGAGCTCAGCATAAGAACCTTGTTGCTCTTCAAGGTTATTGCCGATACGGTAGCGACAGGTTGTTAATTTACTCCTACATGGAGAATGGAAGCTTGGATTATTGGCTGCATGAGAATTTGGATGGGGGCTCACTTCTAAAATGGGATGCAAGATTCAAGATAGCTCAAGGTGCTGCTCATGGATTAGCTTACTTGCATAAGGGTTGTGAGCCAAACATAGTTCATCGAGACATAAAATCTAGCAACATACTTTTGGATGAAAATTTCGAAGCTCATTTGGCTGATTTTGGTCTCTCAAGGTTACTGCAACCTTACGATACTCATGTCACGACGGATTTGGTTGGAACTTTGGGTTATATCCCTCCTGAATATAGCCAGACTTTAACAGCAACTGTTAGGGGCGACGTCTATAGTTTTGGTGTCGTTCTTCTCGAGCTTCTTACAGGTAAAAGGCCTGTGGAAGTTTGCAAAGGCAAAAACTGCAGGGATTTGGTCTCTTGGGTGTTTCAGATGAAATCTGAGAAGAGGGAGGAGGAAATTATAGATGCAGCAATATGGGATAAGAATCATGAAAAGCAGCTCTTAGAGATGCTTGTTATTGCCTGTAAATGCTTAGACAAAGATCCAAGACAGAGACCCTCTATTGAGCAAGTTGTTTCGTGGCTTGATGGTGTTGGATTTAAAGATGCACAACAGTGAAAATCCACGTTGTCCCAGTTTGTACAAGGTTGGAGTGACTGGTTTTCTATCAAATACAGTCCTATGGTGCTGTATTCTGACAGATGAACTTTGTATACATAGGCTATTTGGCCATTTCTTTTTCCAGCAATAAGCAATTTATAGATAGAACGAGTTCTTCTTTTGTTAATTTTTTCAAGTCCAGGGGTTTCCAATTGTGTTGCAAATATGCAAATATAGATTTTGCTATGCTCAGCAAATGAAAATTACTTCATATTTTTTGTCTCAGGATTTGAAGTGACTTTATCACATGTATGTCTACTTTATATGTATATATATAGTAGGATGATTTGTCATTTATTCTAAAATTATGGGAATTCAAGCTGTTCCTTATAAAGTCTAAGGTTGGGGTATATATTTGGCACTATGTTGTATAAAGTCTCTAATTAACTAAGAACATCCTTTCCTGAGAAAGAATGAAAAACCCCCAACTTCTGCCTCTAGAGTTTCTTCAATATCTTCAGCCAAAATGCTGAAGTGTCAAGACGCCTTGTAGACGGGCCAGTTGACAACCCTCTTTTCTGGACCTCTTGGGTTGTCCACACCCCTTCCCTTTTGTTTTTTTAGTTTAAGGTAATGTAATGGTTAAACATTACTAAAATAGAAGAACTGATATATCTAAGGTTCCGTTTGTTTCACTGTAAAATAATTTCTAAAAAATGTTTTTTGTATTTTCGAGTGTTTGGCGCGACGAAAAATAATATTCAACAGAAAATAGTTTTCGGTTTGACCGAAAAACCTCTTTAATTTTTGGAAAATGGTTTTCAACTTTGAGCATGACAGCATGTTGTTCTCAAATCAATAGACTCAACTATGACATTACGGGGATCCGATTGAGACATTGTCGGGACCTGGTTAGGACCCTGCCAAGACCCCGAGACCTGGCCGAGACTTGACTGGGACCTGACTTGGACCACGCCGAGACTCGATTGGGACCTGGTTGGGACTTGCCAAGACTCGGTTAGGACACCATCGGAACTTAGTAGGAACCTAGTCAGGACATTTTCGCAATTTAATGTTTAATATGATTAAATAAAAATATATATAAAAAAAAATTGTGATTTTTCGTACACACCAAACACTGAAAAATATTTTTCAGAAAAATGTTTTAACGAAAAATATTTTCTGACGGAAAGCATTTTCTAACTAAAAACATTTTACGTCAAAACAAACAGAGTTAAAGTTATTTCTAAATCCAAATATTTAAACTTTTGAATTAAAATGATATAACAACTAGTTGAGTGGTAATTGAGAAGGTGCCCATATGTAATTCTAGATGATGAGCTAGAGAGAAGAGAAAGAGGGGCAGTCTTTTAAATGAAAAAATTTCATATTTGAAAGAGAGAGATGATTGAATCACATCATTTGACAATTCCTATTACATCATGACCACAATCTTGTGATCAGATCAAACAATGTCGTTATCAAAGTCACATCTTTGGGCCCAAGCTTCAATTCAATCTTGAACGTAAGTGATTAGCTCACCCACGACCCACAATATTTCAATGAAAAGAATGAAGTAATTTGCCTGTTCTTAAAGTTCAGCTCCAGCAATTTTCATTTCCTTTTTCTTGTTCCCCATGAAGCACAAAGCAGCCTATAAATGAAAACTGCAACTAGTGAGAAATTAGCAGAAAAGTAAACAGGATTTAACATGTCTGCCGAGATGCAACAATCTTATTTTGCTCACTTAAACGGCTCTTAAAACGAGCCTTGTAGGGTGCGATTTCAAACCCCATAAAAGATTTTATCTTTTTTCACTGGACACCAATTAACTTTTAGATGAAATAGTCAATGACCCGATCCAACAATGTCCAAACCGAATTTGAACCTAAATGGACGGGAGATATCCAAATTCATAAAAATAGTGTTACTAAGGGTGCGTTTGTGAGTGCGTTTTTAAAAAAATAATCTGCGATTTTAAACCAAATCGCAACTTTAGGGTGTTTGAGATTGCGATTTTAAAAACGCAAATTTTAAAATCTCAAAAAAATCTGCGATTTCCATAAGCTGATTAGAGGGTGTTTATTTGAAAAAGTGCGAATTTAAAACAAAACCACGATTTCTATTAAAAATATATTTGGAGCAATAATTACATTTTTTAGAACGGGAATGAAAAAAATACCAAGAATACCCACTTAAAATATATTAAAACCCTTTTTTTTTTTTTTCTTCATCCTCTCTGTCTTGTTCATCCTTATTAGTAATTTGGTCATGAAACTGCAATTATATGCTAATGTTATCCAAACATTCAATTGATAAAAAAAATACTTTTTAGTATGTTTTACCAAATGCCTGTGCGATTTTAAAAACGCAATTTTTAAAAACTCAATTTTTAAAATTGCACTTATTGAAATCGCACTCCCAAACGGACCCTAAATCTTTTTCAAAAATAAAATCAAAAGTTGGAGAAATAAAGTTGAAAAAAAAAAACTTTTTTTAAAAACCTTCATGGTAGTTTTTTTTGGAAAAAATACATTTTACTTTTCAAGTTTCTCATCTTTTTTAATTTTGCCTCCAATATCAATTTAACCATTCCTTTATTGGACGGAAAATTGCTCACGTTCCTCTAATCTCTTGATTTTTTTAAATTTTTTTAAAAAGAGGAAAAAGCTGGTTGTGGTTATCTCATTTCATTCGCATTTAGCGCACAAAACGACCATCTGTGAACATATCGGACAATGGACATGTGTTGAGTAGCTATAATATTTTATCACCAAAACAAGAGTCTATCAGCATGTCCACCACGTGTCCCAACACTTCCACGTGGCGAACATCAAATGCGCCGCTTCACAATATATAGAAGGATCAATGGATGATAAAGAAGCAAGAGAAAGCAATCAACACAGCCGGTGAAAGATGGCGGCAAAACATTTGGCGAAAAAAGCTCTCTACCGCATGCCTACCCATCATCATCATCATCCTCCTGCCGCATTCTGGAGGGCTCCCTTCTCCACTGCTGCTCAAGTGTGTATTTTTGGTTTTTCTTTTTGTGGGTACTGGGTATCCATCCATCAATAACATTTCTATATTGCTTATAATAAGAATTTGGAAAACAAATTCACTTACACCCTCACCTCAAGTATTACTACACCTTTGAAGAATTGACGCTTTTGCAATAATAACTTCCAACTTTTAATTTTATCCTTTTAATTTCACATATTTTTTTAAAATACCCACAAGAACTTTTTCCCTTTTTTTTTTTTTAAAAAAAATTTCAGGATACCAATGCGGTAGCGGAAGGGAGAAATTTGACATCATCAGTACTGCCTGAAACTACAAAGAGTGCAAGGAGTTATGAAGCCAAAGACCAAGCTGGAGATATCAACGATGATGATGATGATACAGCGAGACAAGGTGCTATAAAAGCAATGGAGACGGCGGAGGCTGTTGGGGAGACTGTTTTGGAGGCAATGGACAGTGCTTATGATGTTACAGCCAAGACTACCCAAGAAGAAGATGTCAGAGACACAACCGTTGTGGAGGCTGATAATCATGTCGTTGATACTGCCGAGTATAGAAGTATTCAAGATGCTGCCATTGCCAAGCAAACTGAAACCAGCTAGCACTGAATATGTGGCTTTTTTGGTAGTCATTGAAAGTTGAAACTGAAACCTCATGAATCTGTGTATATTTTTCAGTTCTAGAAGTAAAATGTTTCATTTCAACGTTACCGGGCCAATCGACAGACATATTAGAATAGTTGATTTTCAGATTTGAGTGCTTATGGCAAACAAGTTTCCTTATTGTCAAGAAAATGTTGGATTTCATTTCACTACATGTTCCTTAGGGTCACATTAATGTCTCCTCTCATGTCCCATGAGTTCCTTTTTTTTTTTTGTTTTTTTTTTTGTTGTTGTTGCCCTTTATAGCTGAGCACCCATTACACAAGCCTATACAAAGCCCATCTCAAAATTTTGTTTTTCCATCAACCCAATAACTTCATCAAACACCACATCCAACCTGGATCACTCCCCTGTTCTGCCATCTATCTTTCCTCAGTCCTCACCAAATAGTTAGTTCAATGCCGCATTTTGACGAACACCAACCAATCAATGTGCTTTCCTCGACAGGTCTACACTCACCCAAGCACAACATTCACAAGCCCAAGACCTTTAGTACGGATCATCTGCGACTGCCATATAACTAGGGGTGTCAACCCGATCCGGTTTCCCAGTTTTTGGCTAAAACCGGAACCGGAACCAGGGTACCCCGGTTTTCGGTTTTGGGAAACTGGAACCGAAAACCGGAGTCCCGGTTCCGGTTTTACCCGGTCTGGTAACCGGTTTTTGAAAAAAAATTAGTGTTTGGGGCTTATTTTAGGTATTGGGCCTAAAATATGCCCATTATTTTTTTCATAAGTTAGCTCATTTAAAAAAAAAGCTATTAATCTTTTTGTCTAAATTAAATAGGCTTTATTGTGATTGTTCCAAATAATTAAAAAATAAACCTAGAAAAGTCTAAAAATCCTAAAAAAATCAATGCTTTTGCCTATATGAGTCTTAGAAATAAAAATTCAAATTTTTTAAAATACCCTAAAAATCATTTTAAAACCTTCAAAAACGGAAAAGTGAGAAACCTAATTGCCTAAGGTCTTAAACTCTGCGTAAAAGACTAAAAGAATTAAAAAATATATATATATATATTATTTAATAAAATAAGACCCGGTTCCGGTTTTCCCGGTTTTTACTGGGTGCCAAAAACCGGGACCGGAACCGGGGTCCCGGTTTTTTTTTTTTTTGGCAACCGAAACCGGAACTAGTCCCCGGTTTCTGGTTTCCCGGTTTTCCGGTCCCGGTTATTTTTGACACCCCTACATATAACCAACATCAACACCAAGAAATGGGCAAGAATGCTCAGGAATGGAACTTGGACTCTTGTTCCAGCTTCTGGTGCGAATGGGTATTTTGTATAAAACGAAAGGTCGATGGATTTGTTCCAGGTTGGTTGCAAAAGGATTTCATTAACAAGCCCGTTTAGATTTTAAGGAAATCTACGGTCCAGTTATAAAACCCACCACCATTTGAATGGTCCTTTCACTTGTAACCTCCTCTGGTTGGGCAATTTGGCATGTTTTTGGAAAGATGCTGCTACTACGTTTGAAGTATTGCGAGCCGTTGTCCTAGGGGGTTCGGCTGGCCAGGGCGGGCAATGTTTTCCATCCAGACATTCCTCTTTCTAGTGTTCGGCATGGGGTCTTTTTTTCCAACGAATTTACAAAATCTTTTAGCCATGTGGTCATACAGACAACATCAAATCGTTGCTACAGTTGACTTTACACAAGATATATAGTTTGTCGATAAAATAAACAAAAGGTGAGCAAAGAAAATTAAGAGATTCGCTGAGTGTGTCGATGGGAATGTCTCCGATGCTTTATTCAACACAATTGTTTGGAAGAAATAATAGTGTTAGAATAGGAATATGACCGTTTCTAGTTTAAATATATTATATAGTATCTAGTTAATTATAATGGATGTATATTTTTGTTTTTATATTGTAAAATATTCGTTGAATGTGCCAACGAGGGATGTCTCAATGCTTTATTCAATACCATTCTAACGAACGGTGATTTGGAAAGATTGGCTCATACTTTCAATAATGATTTCCTCCTCCTAATATTGATCATAGATCGTCTATTGGGTTATTGTCCAAACACGTGGCGCAACCGGCGCCTTTTAATTGAGCATGCCTAGATGTACTGAGCACTTTGTCATTGTCTTGTAGTGCGGTCCCTTAGTATACTCCTTACTAACCATGGGATTGAGATCTCCTCTAATTACTCAAAATTAGAAATTTTCATGTTACAAAATCGTAGCCCTTCATTTTAAATTCAACAGTCTATAAAATTATTTAAATCTCGGTAAAACAAAAATCAGCTTAAAATCAAAATTTAATGCCTCCGTTATACAAAAACAATTAACAATTTATAGATCATTAAATTTAAAATGAAAGGCTATGATTCGTAATATGAGATTTTTCAATTTTGAGTAATTGAAGGGGTTTTAATCCGAAAGAGAGAGCAACAAATATTCTCTTATCCCGGTGGTCTTGTTCATTTTTTCCTTTAGCATAAAGTTACAACAACGTGATGGGGGTAGGAATTCTCTACGTTGTACCTGCCGTAAGCAAATGGTCAATGGGCTCAATCATGGTCCTTGGTGAGTTATTGGCTCTGGTCCTTCTCAGTCAATCAGGCCTTCCCTAACGGAAAGCCCAATGGGCTCTCAATAAATGGGTACACAGTTCGACAAGCAGTTATACGTATTTAACAGTATCTCAAGCTTTCTGTAAGGAGTTGAGATTTTCGGCTGCCATAAGCTTTTTTATTTTTTTATTTTTAATTGGAGAAGAGAGATATTAAAAGAAAATTCAAATTTTAGGTATTAGCACTAAATTTAGGATGATAAAATTCATTTTAAGTGATACTATCCCTAAAGGGTTAATCTTCCACCCATAAGTTTTAGTTTTAAATCAAAAAATAAATTTTGAGGCATTAGAAATTAAATATTAACTTATAAAAATTTAATCAAAAAAAACAAAAACAAAAACAAAATCTAGCAAGACTAGGAAGAGAGAGATTTTTCTACAATTTTTTTTTTTTTTTTTTTTCTTTTAAAATAAAGTAACATTATACTTTGGCAGACATTTATCTGACTCTTGACAGCCTGATAGCAGGACTCCTCTCTAGGCGTTTGTAGATGTTGAGTGGGCCTAATATCTTCATCTTGCATATTGGAGCTTTTGATGATGATAAACCCAAAAATCAACATCAACAGTTAATGTAGGACAACAACAAACGAAAAGAAGAAGATGGTACAATTTTGTCCCAAGATCAAGCCCTTCAATCACAACTCACAAGGAACTTATCAACAAATTAATGGTGTTGGATTAAGGGAATTCAACCAACTCATAACACTCACTACAAGTCCAAAGCTGTTATGTCAAGAACAAGAAGCCAGCTGCAAATTGTTTGGCAAGACATGGGCATTGTAGGGTACTACATTGTTTGGCCTCCTAGCCTCTCAGACATGTCTCTTTCAGTTCAATGCATCAATTTATTTTACACCTTCTCTCCTTACAGACAAAAAAGCAGAAATTGATGCAAGATGACCCTAACCACTTTAGTGTTGATGGGTTAGTGTACGTACCTTTGCCTCTCTGTCATAATCCTCAAGGGTAGTGGCCGGTGTACACTTGGGCTCATAGTCAAGATGTTGACACAGGACAAAAAAAGAGCAAACAATAGATAGATAAATTTCATGTTATGGAGTTTGGTGTTACGTGTTAATTTAAGTTTTTAAAATAAGTGATGATTTAACATGGACTTATGACTATAATCGAGTTGAGCCGAGTCGAGCTTTAAGATTTCAAGAGACTTGCTCGTTTACGAAGATGCTTATTCGAGCCGAATTATAAAATGTGTGTTCAAGGTTGACTTATTTAAGAGTTCGTTGAGAATGCTATTCGAACAGAGCCGGGCTCAATTCGAGCTGAATTATAAAATGTGTGTTCAAGGTCGACTTATTTAAGAGTTCGTTGAGAATGCTATTCGAGCAGAGCCCGGCTCAATTCGAGCTCGAAGTAAGCTATTAAATTCTTTAATGTATAATCCAAGTAGAGTTTATACCCGAATTTTAAAACAACCTCTAGACATTTATCTATAGTATAAATATAAATATTAAGTCATTTATATTACATATATTAGTACTTAATTACTAATATACCTACTTCAATTTATATAACTATTTTTTAGTAATAAGTTTATATATATATATATATATATATATATATGAACGAGCTAACGAGTTGGACAAGCAAACTCGTCGAACTTTAAATGAGCTGAGCTTGTGAGCTCCTATCAAGTTTTCTCGAATGAGTCGGGTATGTATCATTTACTAATCGAGCGAATTTTTACAGTATCGAACGGATTATCAAACAGATTGATTTATTTACAGCCTGGGACATGGTAATAGAGCAGAAACTGGGATTAAGCTGTCTTGTTTGCGATGGGACACATGAAGTTGTTGGCATTGCTGTCACACATGATCGTGACACCTAAATTTGGACTGTCGTCGAGGGATTTGAATGGCTTTATAGACTGCATCTGCATGGATGCTGCACTATTAGGTGCTGTGTCCTCAGTCCTCATACAAAAATGCCTCATTTCTTGTCGGATTCGGTTGAGTCAAAATTCTTGGGTGATCTGGAATCTGATACGCAGTCCATTTTTCTGAGCATATATTGATGGATTAAAGTCTAGGAGGAAAGATAAAAAAGAAAACGCTATAGAAAAAAAGCAGCTTTCCAAGTTAGATTTTTGCAAGTGAAATGGACCTCCCTTCTGCCTACTGCCTAGTACTTGTATATGTTGTGGGGAAAAGCTCTCTAGCAGATGTGAAGTTTGGTGCCTACTTTTGAAACCCAAGTCTTTATGCGTGGTGATCATTGAGGGGGCTTAAGGGCTTTATGATTAAAGGATAGAAAGGGAAGAATCCAAAAGGGAGAGTGGGACAAAAATCCAGCTCAATGGTGAGGTTGATGGGCACGTTATTGTGTGATGAAAATGAACTTAGATATATTGCATGCTGATTCTCAGTTGAAAGGGAGGGGGGAGACGCGGAAGCCGGTGAGCAAGGGGTGGTCCTGTGGCGGAATCATGACATTTTATCTCAAGAACAAATACTTTTATCTGTCAATTCTTCATACGCCAGCTGCCTTGCTTTATCTATCCTCCAAAATACATTGTTTATGGTTTTTGACTTTTTGTCACTATGGAAGTTTCAAGAAATATCCCAAACTTCCTTATCTTTTGGCTAGTGATCTATAGCATTAAGTTTCTCCTTATAGCACTGGCAGAAGCTTCTTTTAAATTTGGAGAAAAACTTCAGTACTTAAGGCCCTTTAGCTAACCCTAGTTGAGAAAAGACTTTCATAAATTTAAAAAACACTCAATTTCACTTCCTAAACTTTTAATTTGATGCAATGTACCATATCCCTTAATTTTTTAACGTTAAAGGTGATAAAATAACTTTTATATATACCAGCCACCTGACTTCTTTATAAACTTTTAAATTTACCCTCAATTTCAAATTAAAACTTAAAAAATTTGAAGGGTAATTTGGACTTTTTAGTGGTTTCCGTTAGGATTTAACAGCAAAAATTGACTTGGAGGGAGGGTCAAATATTGCATCCAATTGAAAGTTCAAATGGTGAAATTGAGAGTTTTTTAAATTTGAGTGAGTCTTTTCAAAACACATGTTAGTTTAAAGATCCTAAGAATGGTTTCTTTTATTACTTTTCTATACCATTTAAATATTCTTTCAAATTAATGATACAAGAAAGATAAAACTTTGTTTTTTTTTTTTTTTTTTTTTTTTAATAAAACAAGAATAAGGGAAGTTAAAGTGCTATCCAAGATATTAGATAGTAGTATTTTAGCTTCCTTTAATTTTCCCTTGGTTTAGAACATTCTCTTTTATTTTTCTTAAATTTAGGAAACAAAACTACTTTTTTTTCTTTTTATTCTTTATTATCTAAATACAGTATATAATAAATTTTCTTATCTTTCTTTATACCATTAAATTTTTACAAAATTCAAGTTCCTTACGTACTCTCACATTTTTTTTTTACAAAATCTCACCACATTCTCAAATGAAAGGTAGAGAGAGGAGGGAGAAGGGAGAAATATTTTGTGTTAAAATAATAGATGAGGAAGCTAAAGTGCTACCCAAATGCACCTAACGTTAAGAAAATGAGTAATGTTAATGACCATCTTTTTATCCTCTTAAACTTGATGTGTCTTTCAAAATCATCATTGGATCAAAATTCAAGTATGATTCATCATCTAAAACTTAATGGTAATTTTGAAAGCCACATCAGCTTTAGGAAGATAAAAAGATGGTTCCGAACATTACTCTTATAAAATAAATAAGGTATTTGCAACATGTGGCTTTAGAAAAACTGAATTTTTTTGTGAATTTTTCCGAAGATAATAAAATATAGAGAATTAATCAATTAACTGAATTGACTCGTGTTCAGTTAAATGCTTCCATCGACAACTTAGTACCATGCCCACGTGAATTTATGTCCCCATGTCATATAATATAACTGATTTTATCTTTTAAGCTGATGAATATATCCGTGGTACTGTTTTTTTTTGTTTCTATTCTTTCTTTTTTTAAAGTAAGGAGGAACAAAGCAACAAATATATACGAAAAACAAGAAACTAAACACATTAAGGGGATCTTTGAGAGATGCTGGGGCGGAACCAGGAATTTTGGTATGGGGGATGGATTTTTTTTTTTAAATAAATTGGGGACACATACTTATATAAATACACAAGCATATATATATATATATATATATATATATATATATATATAATTTCTCTATGTGTCTGTGTTTACAACTAGCAAAATAAACTAAATACAATCTTTATGGTTCAAGAAAAATGATACCAAAAATAAATATTGTGAACCCAAATGACTGCAGAATAATCAATCGAAAAATTTTTTTTAAAAAAAAATGCAAGAGAAAACGAGATGTGGGGAAGATGGCTATGAAAAAAAAAAATTACAAACAAAAAAATCATAATATGTTAAATTTGAGGGGACAAATATATAATTTTGAGGGACAAATTCTTAAAATATGGATATTTTATGACTAATTTTAAACATTTTGGGGGGTCCCCCCAACCCAACACATAGATCCGCCCATGGAGAGGTGGGAATGCATTCAAAATAGCGTCGGGAAGTGGTTTATTTTGCCGCATGATGAGCACAAAAATTTGCATTTAAGTGAAGTTCTCTTTCATCTATGAGGAAGAGGCACGAAAAATTGAGAAGGTGGCCGTGATACCGTTGTTACATTTCTTTGTAGGCACCGTCACATTAGTCTAGTTTATTTAAAATTTCACTAACAAAATATCAAGACCCTTTATCAATATAGGCTCCCCCCCCAAAAAAAAAAAAAAAAGAAAAAAAAGAAAGAAAGAGGTATATATATATATATATATATATATATATATAAAAGATCAAAATTATGCGATATTGATGGAATAATAAAAGTAGAAGATAAAGTTGAGGAGGCAGACAAAGCATGCACTAAAGAAAGGCTAAAGATTTATAGGCAAATAAAAGGCAAAGGTAGAGGGTAGTACTGGGCTGTACAATTTTAGTTGCATGTATACATATAAATCGAAAGGAATGGATGGATGAGAATAAAGGGGTCACCCATAAAATGATATGTCCCTCTCAACCCTCTCCCATCATTTTGAACAACTTTTCCAGGCTTCACATATTCAGTGCAATTCATTCATCTCTCCCCACTTATTGAATTTTTTTTGGCTCATCTAACATTTGATAATGGATTATGACACAGAAAGAGAGAGAGTTTTGGACGTTAAAAGACAAGTTAATGGAACAGTGGAGGTGCGCTTACAACAAATCTCTTTCTCACGTGTGATCGATTCTTTTTTACGTTGATCAAACTTTTCCTCTCGTGTGTCCGTTTATGAGAGCCATTTACATTCTTAATTACAAGAGTCAAATCAAACGCTTCAAAGACTAAGACGTACACTCACACGTGCGCTCACAACAAAACAAAATATATAAAATTAAGGTCCTATATGTTGACAGAGACATCCACCGAGCTGCCTCAAATTTCAATTCTAACTATTTCCAAAATTGACTCATTCTTTTGACTTTTTGATCAGTTTCTGTTTTCCAAAATTCCACAACATGAGTCATAAGGTGCATCATCATCATGTGAACACGAAAATAAGCTGCTTTCGATCGATAATATGCCACTAATTAAGAAAACACCTTTTATATATATATATATATATATATATATATATAGATGTTAGGGGTCAATAAGTTTTTCATATTTTGCCCATATTCTCTTACAATCAATCATTGGATTTGTGGAGTCGACCATTGACTTATGAAGGATCTACATAAATCTACAAATTCAATGGTTGATTGTAAAGGAATATAGGTCAAATATAAGGAACTTATTGACTCCTATCATTTCTTATATATATATATATATAAGACTTTTTTTTTTTTTTTTTGTTAATTATACGATGTGGTTTTTTTTTTTTTTAAAGATATTATTATTTTTTGTAGGCAGATATGTGATGAAAACCCCGGGGAGTGCAAATCAACTATAGCGGTAGGAACAACTTTTCCTTAGTTTAAATCTAATTTATTTTTAATAATTTGATAGTACAATATTTGTTTTTAGAAAAGTTATGGTTTTTCATATTTGTAATGTGTTTTAAGATGTAATTTTGTGTTTCATGTATTTGATTTATGGAAGATGTGGCTTTGACAACTTAAAATTTCTTAAGAAAACATTATTTTATGTTGAAAGAAACATAACCTTATAAGGAAAAATGTTTCCATATTAAGCACATAATTTGTCTTAAACTAATAATTAAATGATCGATTAAATTTACTTCTTCCTATCAGTTTAAACATTTGGGATAATTAGTAGTTTAACATGGGTATCAGAGCCAAAGGTCTTGAGATCAAACCTTGACTAATTAAATTTACCTCTCATTTAAATTAAATATTCCACGTGTTGAGCCTCATCTATTAAAATGAAGTTTGAGATCACACGTGGAGGAAAGTGTTAAACTAATAATTAAGTGAATAAATTTACCTATTTCTATAAAACTCAAGCATGGCAGTAACTCCGGCCAACACACTATTTTTTTTTTTTTAACTCCAACCACCGGAGAACATATTAGGCTCAAATCTTTCCACTAATAGCAAATCATAGCAAATCCTGCTCCAAACTCGTTTACAAGAACGAACTGACACATTCAAGAAAATGGAGCTTGTGGTCCTCCTTCACCTTTTTCACCTTGTCCGTACACTTTCTTCACCTTCATTACCCCATGTTCCACCCCTTTGTTTCACCATTCTGCACCACCACCACCACCTTCTCCTCCTTGTAACCTTCCACCCTTTCACAATGGAGACTAAGAGCTTCGTCGATGGGAAGCGAACTTTCATTGAAGACGATATCGACGATGAGTACTTAGATGACGAAGAGGGAGGTGGTGAAATGATAAGCTTTGCAGAGAATGAGAAAAAGAGAGCAGCAGGTGCTCCTCTCACAGGGAAAAGAGGGTCTATTGCAGGTTCCGGCGGCGGGGTGTCGCCGCCGCGTTGCCAGGCGGAGAAGTGTGCAGCTGATTTGACTGATGCAAAGCGGTACCACCGCCGTCATAAGGTGTG
Organism: Corylus avellana; assembly: GCF_965113065.1. Classification (NCBI taxonomy): domain Eukaryota; kingdom Viridiplantae; phylum Streptophyta; class Magnoliopsida; order Fagales; family Betulaceae; genus Corylus; species Corylus avellana. Next base: position 4,731,562 of record NC_142492.1, on the reverse strand, counting down.
TGAATTTCATTCAAAGGCGGCCGCCGTGGTCGTTGCAGGGCAGCGGCAACGGTTTTGTCAGCAATGCAGCAGGTTCATCTTGTATCCCTAACTTTCTTTAGCATTGTTTCTGATATGTGTTTGTTTAGTGTTACAGTGATAGCATGGAATCTGCTAGAAAATTTTTTCCAAGCTCCAAAGATATATATGTGTGTGTGATAAGTTTCCTCAGAATTTTATTCTTTTTTGGGTAATACATTAACATATCTATCCATGGAGATAAATGGAGGTTCGACTAATATTTTTCCATTCCAGAAAATACTTCAAGAACTACTTTTATTGGGACATATGATGCTTTAAAAGAAATATTCTCCTTGTAGGTATTTGTTGTGACAAAATAAAATTCAAGATCCCAAAGAAGTAGAATATAGCAAAAACGGTATTCATTTCTGTAGATGCCCAGATATATAGCTAAGCTTAAGTGGTAAACTTTTGAATATGTTTGCAGATCACTTGTAATGTGATTCCTAGCATATTACTTCCATTACCCTTTTGGTTTCTTTTTCCTTTTTTTTGAAAAGAGGCGAACAAATCTTCTGTTAGTACAGATGAACTTGAACACACATTCATGAATACTAGGAGGAGCTTTCTCTATATGGGGTCATCATAGTCACCAACACCTCTCCCTTAGGATTTCTAGCAATATTTACACAATTACCCATCTTCTTTTTGTTCTTATCCACAACTGCATCCATCCCAATTTACCTTCACAAACCCTTGTATAGGAGCTTTCCATATATATATTGTAGGGTTACCACCTTTTTGTCTTTCTTTCAACCTCAGAGAAGCATTCTTAAAGGAAAAATACTAGACTTACAAATAAATTTTATAATATGATGAAGTTTCTCAAAAGTTAAATTTATCTTCTTTTCAATCATGTTGTGCAACCTCATGTTGTAAAATTTTTTTTGTAAAATTTGTTTGTAAGCCTAACATTCCTCTTCTTGAAGTCATTAAACAATTCTAATGATTTTTTGACTAGTCGAGCAGGAAGGCTAAAATTCCTCCCATGAACAAAAGAACTCCTCTTGAACCGAAGAATTCTTACCACAATCGCCCTTGATTCAAATTATTCGTTATCCAATTTGAGTTGCAAATCTTCTACAATATGAATAAACTCCTCATCTTGCCTACAACTTTTTTGTTTATGTTGTATGCTCTTTTAGTGTCTAACGCTTCATCATTCTGGTTAAACATGTAGAACTTCTCATAATTGGACTGTGTAGGTTCCATGAGCTATCCGAGTTTGACGAAGCGAAACGAAGCTGCCGCAGACGCTTGGCTGGACATAATGAGCGGCGCCGAAAGGTCGGGTCAGCAGAATCTAGTGGAGAAGTTTCAGGCCGCAGAGGGGTTAGGCAAGCTGATGATCAAAGAGGCAGAATTCATGTAACAATCCCAGGGAATTCTGGTTACAATAAGCATCTCCAGATCAGATAAGATCAATGGCTATCTGCTCTCTGGCGCGCTCCCTCTCTTCTGTCATCCTTATATGCCCTGCTAATGATATAGATAGTTTCCTTGTGTCTGCCTAGAAGACCATCAATAACCACCTCCTTGGCCATTTGCTTTAGTTGTCTGCCTATGTTGTTGTTGTTTACGAACTGGTTTTCTGCAAACTATATATGCTATGCAGAATATGCCTTTAAACCTTTGTATTTGTTTTCAAGGACATGGTCTCTACACAGACCACCTTTCTATTTGATGAGTGAGAGAATTTACTATTTGATGCTTTGAGTTCCCTGCCAAAGGAAGTCTATGGTGGATGATGCCTTATTGTTGATTAAATAATTAAATTAACTTTTTTAAAAAAGTTTAAACTTTTGCGATAAATGGTATTTTAATATTTTATCGGAAACAAATGTCCTGAATCCGAACTTGACTTTACAGTTTATGGTTTACCTCCTATTTTAATTAAATATTTCTTGTGTGTTGAACCTAACTTATTAAGAGCGGATTTGAACCCACACGTGAATAAGTATTAAATTATTGATTAAATTATTAAATTTATTTATTTTTTATCAACTTAGGATAAGTATTAAATTATTTTACTTAAACAATGAAATTGCTTGATGCTAAATAAAAAAAATAAAAAATAAAAAATAAATAAAAAATAAAAAAAATCAGAAACTCCCAAGCAGAGATTGTTAGAAAAATATAAAATAATAAAAAAAATAAATAAAAGCTTAAAGTTCTGTTCGTCACCCTAGCAACTTCCATTTGAGTCTTTCTAATCAATTTTAATACAATTGTCTTTGGGGGATGCTTTTGTACTTCTAAGTTTTAAAAGTATTTTGTGTTCTAAAACACAGAAAATAAGGTCTCGTTTGGTTTGCATAAGGCATTGGGACATGTAACTATAACTTGAATATCCCAGCTTGTTTTATATAGAATTTTCTTTGCACTCCCATCGTGAGTGATTCATTTTACACTTCAAAAGAACTAGTGACAATGAAATACAACAGAACTAACATTGTTTTACATTGCTCTCTACCTTTTTTTTTTTTCGTCTGACAATTTTCCTGAGATTTTTTAATTTTTCTCCTTACTCCAATTTTATTTTGTGAGCACAATTATTAAGCCTGGTAAACTCCAGAAAAAAGGAATAATACATTTCAGAACTAGTAAAATAGGCAGTTCTGTAGCAATTTGCTGGCATATCTGACACTTAAAACAGAGAAAACAATAAAAAACCTCTAATAGGGCACAAGATAGAGCATCAGTTTTATTTCTATTCCTAGGGTGTTTATACATCACTTGAAACAAAAGAGTTTTTTTACCAGACAAAAGTGTGGAGAGCAATCCTTAGATCACTGAAATCTTACAACTATGCAGGAAATATCATCCGTGCTGTTCCTATTAAGTGCTTCTTCAGTAAGGTGCTTTGCTGCTGCCCGGGCATCCTTTAAGTGCTTGATACAATCTGCTGCTTCTTGGTTCGTCATTACCTAGCACAAGATTGAACCACCAATTTAGTTCATTCAAACTACTACAAAACATATCTAAAGAAGAAAACGGAAATAAAAGAATCTGGTGTAATATATTTGCTTCTTATGGTTTCCATTTCTGATACATGCATGCTATATGGAGGCATATGAACTAGGGTTGGCAATTTGTGTTCGCGTGTCAAATTTGAGTCATGTCGAAGCATATATATATATATATAAGTGATCTACAGATCTTAAAAGCTTTAACATTGAACATTAAAACAGAAGGTTATGATATATTAGAAGGAAGCCAACCTTTAGCATTAATTTACAGATTTTATTATAAGTCAATGAAAAGAAACCTAAATGTTCATGCTCTTGTCAAAAGTCCTAAAGATAGAACTTTACTGATACAGACACATTTTTGTGAAGCAAACGTTAGAGTACCTAAATCAATAGTTTGGTCTGAAATAGAACTTCCTTTTGAATGGTTATTAGAAAATAAAAACATTCCAACAAAAATGAAAAATACAGTATTTGATTTAAATTGTTTATAACAATACTTAGATGGTAGTGTTAGGTTAAGCTTTGACAAGTTTGCGAGTCAAGTAAAAAGTTGTAATCATTTATGTCGTGTGTTGCATTCGGGTTGGCTTGAGGATGTGCATAAAACTATACAGGTCAACTCTAACCCTAATCAGCTCCCTCAACCCTAACCTATTAATTTTGTGTTAGATTTGTATCAAGTTTACAAGTCATGTAAAAAATTACCAAGCCCAACATAAATGAGGTAGCATGACCAAAATTTTTTTTTTTTTTTGATAAGTCAAGGTAGCATGACCAAAAATTACCTTCCATAATCCATCACTTGCCAGGATAACGAACTCAGTTTTTTCATCTATAAAATCCACCACTACATGGGGTTCTGAACTAAGGTGTTTCTTCAAGCTCTTGTCACCAAATGCCCTTGCCACTGCCAATTGCCCATCAACTCGTGGAACATCCCCTGAGAAGAAAACATGGAAATGAGTGGCTGCTAAAGATACTAACATCATTGCGACTGCTAATTAATCTCAATAATGTTAGCTAATGGTGCATGCAGCAAAGGCCAGAACAGTGAGAACCATCAAATTTTTATGATCTTTAATATAACTAAAACAAAGAACAAGGTTGCACGTGCACCCAAACCATTGTATCTACCAAATGAATCTCAGTTCCATTTACCAAATGGGGCTATTAGACAGCATGTGTAGAGTTTAACATAATTATAAAACAAAATAAGCCCATTTATAATAGTGGACTGGTATCATTTTCAATTGGGTATCCAAACAAATTCCATCCAGATCAATACTAGCTTTTAGAAATCTGGTTACCAGGAAAATTTGATACAAAACCACCTCTCTCCTCAATCCTCTCCCTTTCCATGCTTGGCTCATGATCAACTGATAGTTGTTTGGCCACCCCATTCTTACAGATAACAGCTCGAGAATCCCCAACATTAGCTACTACCAGCTTATGACAATTAATCAATATTGCTGTAACTGCAGTTGAACCTCCTTTTCCAAAATCAACTGCTTTCTCCAAAATGTTAGTGTCGGTTATTTGATAAGCACTTCTGATTGCTTTCTCTGTTTCAGTCCAGAAGTCAGGCTACTAGGAAGAAAGAGAGAAAGAAAATTAAATATTGATATCTATCACAAAATTTTATCATAATATAGAAAAAAGGGTTTCAACTGCGCCATTACCTCCTTCAAAATATTATCAAATAAATGAGACTTCAAGTAATCAGGAACATCATGGCTCAAATGACCATCAAAGATTGCAAAAAGACCAAGCTCCTTGTCATCAACTTGCTTAAACTGTGCAAAGACATAATCTTCCATGGCGTGATGTGATTTTCCCTTTACCAAGTGAAAGCCATGTGTTACGTGCTTTGACATCTTGCTCTTGCCTTTTCCAGAGTCGGTATCTGATGAACCTAACCCAACTTTTTCCTGGTGATTCCAAAGAAGAATGCTTTAGTGAAGGACATGATAGTAGAATATTTCAGAGGTTGAAGAAACCAGCACAACCACATTAAACTCTAACCATCATTTATAGAAGTCTAATTGCAATTCTCTTTACAAGTACTTCATAATAAAAGAATCTAATAGTGTGTTGTGTGTGCGTGCACGCGAGAGAGATTGTATATAGAGTTTTTTGCAAAATTCTTTGAACCAGAAATTTAACTAGGTCCAAAAAATATACCTCAGCAATCTGCCTTTCTAAAACAATTTTAAGCATTTTGTGTCTACACGATGAAGCTAAGACCTTAACCCAATGTAACTCTTAGTCACCATTACTTGTTACTATTAAAGTGCTTGAGCAGGCTAAGGTTTGTTCCTCCATGGCATCGAGTTTCCTTAACTTGAAGCTGACAAGCACTTCTAAACCCATCACTGTTAATATCAGCTCTCTTTCTGGTAAACATAGTTGACATCAACTTACCAGAAAGAGGTACACTCTTCCTAAGTAGTTAAAAGCAGACAAAATTAACATTGCAATAAACTCAGTGTATCACAGTAGTGACAATTCCTAGTTATTAAGTTACAAGCCATTAAAAAAATCCCAATAAAAGAGAGAGAGAGTGTAACACCTGTCCCATATTGGGAAGTTGAGAAAAAGCCCACATAGAGTGGGTGATTTATAAAGATAGTCATGGGTGCTAAGTCCCACATTGCCTAGTTACTAGGTGAAATTGGGCTTCATAATGAATTCTAGGGAATCTCTAAATTAACTAGTCATTTTGGGGTAATATCGCAGATATGGCTAGCGCTTTTCCCTGGGCCGTTACAAATGGTATCAGAGCCACCTAGTAACGCCAGGTCATGTGGTACTGGAGCACTGCATAATGTATCCCTGACGAGGACGTCTAAAATTTAAGAGGGGGAGTTTGTAACACCCCGATCCCAAGAAGCCCACATAGAGTGGGTGGTTTATAAAGATAGCCATAGGTGCTAAGTCCCACATTGCCTAATTACTAGGTAAAACTTGACTTTATAATGAATTATAGGGAGCTCTAAATTGACTAGTCATTTTAAAGTAATAGCGCAGATATGGCTAGCGCTTTACCTTGTATTAGATTGCAAGCGAAAAAAGAGGCAAAATAATAGGCATACATGCTCTGCAGTTTTCACAAGTCCAACTATCATATTCCTGTAGCAAAACATAAGATGAAAATGCTATGGCTAACATTAGCCATTGCTCTAAAAGCTACATCTTTTGGATTTGGTTTGATAAGTTAAACCGCCTAATAGTGCCCCAGGACGTTCACTAGGGAAGAAAATTCATCCAGCAGAAATTAGAGTTTCACGTATGATGAAATTGGAGTGAAGATGAAATTAGAGTTTCGCCTATGATGAAATACCACATCGAGTAATAACAACAAAAGTGACATTGTTGAGCCCAAATTTATAGACTAATATCAAGGTCTCAGTTAGAGTAATAACAACAAAAGTCCCACATCGAGTAATAACAACAAAAGTGACATTGTTTAGCCCAAACTTAAAGACTAATATCAAGGTCTCAGTTAGAGAGTCGCCACATATTTATTTCCCCAACAACCACATATTTATTTCCTCGACAAATGGCATTAGAGCCGATAGTTCCATTGGATGAGTGTGGTGGACCCATGAGATTCCTGACATCCTTACTCATTTTAAAGCGTCATTAAAAGTATGTGACATGTACGAAAGAGTATACTTCTAGAATTGTGAGCTCTTAGCTTGGTGGTGATGCATGTCACTTAGTAAAGAGCTTGGGAAAGACTTCCACTCAAAAGGGAATATGGTTGTTATGATAAAAGTCACACGGGAGACATTGTTTGATTTCTGCGTGAGAGAGAATCCCACATCAAGTAATAACAACAAAAGTGAGTGATTAAGATAATACTGTTAGTACCAAACTCATAAGCTTAAGCCTTTTTGATTAAATAATATCCTATCATGTTATATCAAGGTCTTACTTGGAGACTTCCCAAGTATTTATCTTCTCTATAAAGAAATGACATAACAGCCATATTAGGAGCCACATATATTTCTACAAAAGATTATGAAACTACATTTCAAACTGTTGCAAAACTAAATGGAGCCACCCAATCCCATGTAGAGGCGGGGGCATAATTCAGCGGTTAAAGATTCCATTCATGTTGTTAACCAGAAATAAATGTCCATTTAGCAATATCCAGGCTCTGATAGCAATTTGATGCGGGACAAACAATGATCACAGGAACCGCAAAGTGAAAGAAGAGAAAGAAGAAGCTAAGGAAGAGAAAGAGAGAAGAAGCTATGGGGAAGAGAGAGCGAGAATAATCAATTCTTTTTATTTATTTATTATTATTCCATCATGTCTGTCTCCAATTCCATTGAAGTATAAAATGAATAGACCAAGCACTAAACCCCAGGGCAACGCCCATTTATTGAATTGACAAATATACTATAGGACAACACCCATTAGACTAAGCACTAGAGCACTAAACTCTAGGAGAAGGCTCATTTATAAATTAAATTAAATACTATAGAGTATAGAGTATAGAGTAGCACCCATTTCTTGAACTATATTTTTTTTAAAAAAAAACACCATGGACTCTTAAAAATTAAATACTAATAACTACTAATAGGACCTAAATAAAATTAGGTGGACCCAGTCAACTCTTGTAAGCTGTATCAAACATGAGCACCCAACCTAATGTTTGGTTTATTTGGCATCATTTTGGGATTATGCTTGATGGGCATTAGCCGCATTACTTTACCCATTCCTCTCCTCCTTCAAATTACACAGCAAAACAACATGTAACATCATTTGTCTAACCTTTATAATTTTACATAATCATACAAGAGGCAGGGACAAATAGGATGCCTAAGAATGTAGAGTAACCTAGTAAGAAAAATTATCTTCATGATATCTAATGTCAGTGTAACCCAACAGAACAGCATTGGACCTTACAAATGTGAATTATGGGGATCTAAATCTTTATATTTGTACACTCAAGAAAAACAACAACACCACAAAATGACCCACCACAAAATTTAGAGAAACGGGTCGTGATTAAACCTTGTAAATATACAATTTTACCAAAAAAACAAAAAAAAAGTGAGAACATATGGGAAATCAAGCAGATCGTGAAAAGTGATCGACACCCAGGTGATGAAAGTAGATGGGAAGAAGAGTTTAGTAGGCGTACCTTCATCTTGTGGAGGATTTCTTTGCCGGCCATGGCGTCTCTCCCACGGAACAGCTTATATAGCTGTATGGGACAAATCACAAATGAATCGGAAACGGGAGGAAAGAGTGGCAGAGAGAGAGAGACAGAGAGGAACAGAGGAGGACAGGTGTGAAGTGTTATAGATGAGGATCCAAGTCCTGTTGACACGCCCACTGTTTCTCCAGTCCTAATGCCGCGTTCTTCGCTGTACCAAGACGCGTTCCCGCCCCCACTTGCCTTCTTCTTCTTTTTTTCTACTTTATTGCTCTCTTTTTCTTTTTTCTTTTTTTTTTTCTTTTGCTAGCAGGCCTTTTGGGTTCTCTTTTAGCAAACATGGGGTCTTCAAATTTTACAAAGTCAACATCTTCATCAAAGAGCTTTTTTTTTTTCTTTTTTTTTTTTATATCTTCAAATATCTTTTATATATATGAAGAATGTTATTTAGCAAAATGTTGTAGGACTACTGATATCATAACGGGAAAATTCAGTCAGCTATAGATTAATTTTTGAGTGAGAGGGACAACATTTTTTTTTTATAAAATAAAAATTAAAAAAAAAAAAAAAAAAAAAAAAAAGGAAAATTACAGTTTACCCCCCAAAGTTGATAGCGTTTTTCAATTCGAAAATCAAAGTTTTAATTTTTACAATCCACCCCCACAAAGTTCTAATTTTTTTCAATTCGACCAATATTATTCCAAAATTCTCATATTGCCCCTGATTTTTTTTTTTTTTTTTTTATGAAAAGAAAAAATTGGGGTGCAAAAAAAGCCAGATGGCCAAAGGGGTAACTATGGCCACCCTGGATTTTTTTTTAATTTTTTATAAAAAAATAATAATAATAAAAATTATGGGCAATATGAGAAGTTTTAGATACAATTGGTCAAATTGCAAAAATTTGAAACTTTGGAGGGGGAGGGGGGTGGATTGCAAAAATTGAAACTTTGGTATTCGAATTGAAAAACGCTGTCAACTTTGGGGGGTAAACTATAATTTTTCCAAAAAAAAATTGAGGGTGACGAAATTAATTTTTGAGAGTCTATCTCATAAATTTTTTTTTTTTTTTTTTTTTTTATGGGGGTTGTAAATTTTTGGGGAACTCAAGGCCCCAATCCTTGCGCTAGTTCTGCCGAGAAAAACTTGTTTCATACAAAGTAACGGTGAGAGAGAAAAGGTTTTTTTTTTAAGAGTAACTTCACTGAAGACCCCTGAACTTCTACTCGATTTGACAAACTCCCCAAACTTTAAAATCTCTCAATTTAATCCTTTGAACTTTCAATTGCTCTCAATTTGAACTCATCCATCAAATTTAGCCGTTAGAAATACCAAAAAAGACCAAAATATCTATGTTTTTCTTTTTTTAAATAAAAAAAATGTTTTGAAATTAAAAGTAAAGTTAGAACTTTATAAAAAAAGACAAGGGTATAAACATAATTTAACATTTAAAATCTGACGGAGTGGTCCAAATTGATTGCAATTGAAAGTTCAGATGATTAAATTGAGAGGTTTTGAAGTTTGAGAAATTTGTCAAATCGAATGGAAGTTCAAGGGTCTTCAGTGAAGTTACCCTCTTTTTTTACTATAAAACTTGTGGAGTGCCAAAAATAAGTTTTTCTCTCTTAATTAGCCATTTTATTACTATGAGTAGGAAAAAAATAAAATAAAAACAAAACAACACAAAATAAAAAGCATGGCATGTTTGGAAAGACAATTCTTCCCAAATCTTCTCAACTTTTTTCCTTTTTTTTAGTTGATTTGACACTACTAACATTCAACTCAATTTAAAAAATTTAAACTTTAATAAAAAATTTATATTCTTCAAACAACCCAAATGTAATCTTAACTATTTTTTCTCCAAGATATTCATAATTTTGAATTTAGTTAAGTAGAATAAAAAAAAATCGCAAACAAGTCATGCTTGTGCAGTGTGAAAAAGAAATGTAATTTTATTGTTATATATATATATATATTAATATTTTCACTCCTTTGTGCAATGTGAAAAGCCACATTAATCATAAACTAAGAAAGAATTTGACTTGAGAGTAGACTTCAAAGTCTCATTTGAGGGGCGAAAAAGTAATTTGGGAGAGAAAAGTTAAATATTAGGGATAAAAATTGGATTTACTAGTGTTTTTTAAAGATTTTTGAAATTTTGGAGGACACTCGTGCATGTATGTGCTTTCGCCCTGATGTCATTCTAATTGAATAACAGTAATATAACAATCTGCTAAATACAACTAATGTATATATATTTTGGGTAAAGTTATTCCTGTTACATAGCTATGCCATAATTATGCCAGTAAAAACCTATTAAATGTGGCATTGTATTTTTAACTAAATACAACAAAGAATATGATAAAAAGGTAGTTAATATGACCCATCATTATCTTTTCTTAGGTCAAATAGGCCTCTAAATATTTAAGTACTGGAGGTTCCTTGGCCACATTAACTGTCACAAATAAATTAACATAATATATTATCTTTTTCTTTTTCTTTTTAACATGTCCGCACAATAGGGGGAGGGGGATTCGAAAACATAATATATTATTAATTCTTGTTTATTGGAATGAAGAACTTATTTAATTATGGTTTTGTAAATAATATAAGAACTTGTTTCTAACTTTGTAATCGCAAATAAACTAAATTCAAACTTTATATATTTTATAAAGGACTAAAATAAGTTTTTTGCCCATATCATTATTATCACTTTTTGTAATTAAAAAAAAAAAAATCATAAATAATAGGAACATCTCAAACAAGATAACTTTTGTTAAAAGAAAAAGGCATGTTCAAGATTTTTTTTAATCCACTTGATGCAAAGGGAAGACGATTACGCCATATAGAATAGTAAGGATGTGTTTGGTAAATCCTTTTTTTTTTTTTTTTTTTTTGAATTTAGAATTTTTTGTTTGAATAATAATAAGAAATGATTGATGTGATATAAATATAAAAACAAATGTTGATTTTTGTGAGAGAAAAGTGGGAAAATTAGTTTTGAAAATATGTTGATTTTTTTTTTGGAGAAGTGAAAATTGTTAAATAACCAGTTATCCTAAAAGGTTAAGCTGATAGGAAGAGATAAATTTAATTACTTAATCATTACTTTAACACTCCCCTTCACGTGTGGACTCAAACTCCCTTTTAATAGGTGAGGTCCAACACGTGGAATATTTAATTAAATAGGGGGTAATTTGACAGAGTTAAGGTTCGATCCTATGACCCTTTGACTCTGATACCATGTTAAATCACCAGTTAGGAAATTGTTAAACTAGCCACAAGTCTTACACTGGTTCTTTACTATATGAGACCAAACTTTACTAGGGATTTTAGTAAGCTTCAATTGCAACTTGACTATAAGGCATATGTGATATGTGTGAATGTTATAAATAATATCAAAGCAATTTAATAACATCACGTGGTACTGTAGAGCTCATAGGTGTTGAGTCACACATTGATTCTTTGCTAGGTGAAACTTGAGCTTTATGAAGCTTCAAGTACAACTTACTAAGAGTATGTTTGATATTATATTTAAGAAATAGAGTTTTTAAGTCAAAAAACATTTTTTGGTAATGAAGTTTTTGCCAAAAGTACGTTTTTGCTATTTTTAGGTTTTTTTGCCCTTAAAAATGCTTTCAATTTGTTTTACCAAACTGATACTTTTTTCTTCAACGGACTTTTTGAGTATTAAACGCACTCTTAGACCCTTCAAACGCACACCTAAACAAACTTCAAGTCATTTTTGAGTGATATTGCATATAATGCTAGCATTTTTTTTTTGGGCTGTTAAACATGAGATGTCTCTTTTTTGAACTTTATATTTCAATCCACTTTTAAATCAAACAATAGTCATAATTAAAAAATAATTCTTTATATGTTCTTTCATAATCAATTAACATATCATCTTTGAAATGTATGTTAAAATAATATTTTCTTCAAGAAGTGGTGTAACCTCTTTTCAAGCCAATCCACTCATGTAGGTTTCACAACGTGGAATCATCACGTGTCTATTACCTCTAAAGACAACAACTTTAGAGAACTAAATCTAGTGTAGGAAAAAGACAGGAACATTTTTATTGCACCATAAAAAAATGTTGTACCAAGAGAATATGTAACAGGGGTGCCCAACAAAAAAAAAAAATCCTAAGACCAACATAGGCCCAAATTTCAAAACTAATATGTGGGCTTATAATGTAAGCCCATAATTATAATTTAACTACGCTGTGTGTAGGCCCAAGTGATATAATGAAGTAATAGGCTAAAGATTTTAATTGGGCCGAAAAGATTTCATTAGTTTTGGTCTCTTTGCAAATTTGTAAGGGCCGATGAGACCAAACAAATGGTTGGCTTAAGGTAAGATTGTCCACGACCCCGGGACCAAATTAATCATGTTTTAGCTGATAATAATCAATTTAGACCGATTATATCTCTATTTAAAATGTGGGTTTATGTAGTTTTTGGCCAATTCATTTTCAAGAGAATAAAATATATAGGGTCCAACAGAGAGACCTTCAATTTTTTTTTTATTTTTTTTTTTTGGGGCAGATTTTCGATGGCCACTTCAACTGTTGAAGAGAATCCTACAAAGATGTGGCCTTTGAAAAAGGTCTTATCTACTGTACGACAATTGACATTTGACTTCGTAAAATAAAAAAGTTAAAGGATGGACCAATCTTTTATTCGGGAGAGGCCAAAGCGGGCCATTATATTGATTATTTTTACCTAGACGTGATTATAGTAGTACTTGTTTATTGGAAATCAATGACGATGTAAATTATGTTTTTTAGACCCGATTGAACCAAAATCTGATTCAATCACATCATGATATTAGTGAGACTTAAAGTGATTTACACTAATTAAGCATGACGATTATCATTACGAGACTCCAACTGATATCCTTGTATTTACCATTTACAGACCTTGAAATTATGAACTCCCCTTTTTTTATTCTTTTTCTTTTTGAAATCATGACCTTCCTCTTTACCCATAATAATGGAGATGAAAAGGATATTATATCTTAGGAAGTTCATTGCACATTGTTTTGGATACTTCATAACATTGTGGGACTTTAGAATTTTGTCACCCATATAATGTTTTAACGGAACTTGTGAGTCTAGATTGTTGGAATATAGTTCTGTTTGATGTCTTGTTTAGTATCAGATTTCATATTATTTCTTGTTGCTCAGCATTTTCAAATGTTCACCTCTCGATATTTTCTTTGTTTTTTCCTTTTTCTTTTTTAGGAAAAAAAACAAGTAGATATGAATGTGTCACGTAGACAAAAATGTTGGGAGATAACACTTGAGAATGTTAAGCCGCATTTCTCTATAAATAAACTAAACTTTATACAGTTTTATTATCACAAGAATACAAGTGTTTTGTAGTAACCCATTCTTCCTTCTTGTGAAGTCAATCTCATTGCACATTGTGCAATGAGATTGATGATATAAGGGATGAAAACACCATAACAAGTGTAGTTATTTTCGCACCAAATTAATCATCCTTATACAAAATAATAATTTTCATGAAGGTTATGAAATGAGAAAAAATGTAACTCTTGGTAAAAAGTTGCATTGATTTCTTTATTTTATCCGACATGTTTATTTCTCTTTATCTTTCTAAATTTTCACCCTGACGGGACAAATCCTTCCGTCTCTTTAATTCCTATTCATTCTTTCTCAATTTCTAAAAATGAAGAGAGGTATTTGTTATAAAAAAATAATAATAATAATAATAATAATAATAAATCTATAAAAACTAGGATTATAATAAGTTGATCTCTCATTATGGAAGCTAGCAAGTTGCAGAAATGGAGTGGTAGCTAAGGAAGATATGAGGAAGTGAATTGGTTGGTGGGGGAGAAAAAGAGAAGCAAGTCGGCCGGCTGACCGGCGGTGGTCCCCAAGGCAATGAACAGCTGAAAGGGGGCAGTGGGTCCTCCACAAAAACCCAGATGGGAGACCACCGAATTTTCCAAGAGCTGCTTTGTCTCGTGTTGGGGCAGTTTATCCAATTAAATATAAAAATGTGGTCAATTATATAATTACTCCCTCTACACTCCACACCCTTTTTTTCTCTTTGCTTCCACCACATCAAAAAGAAAGCTAAGCTGATCCCATCATTACTTGATTTTCTGAAAGCCAAACGGCTCAATATGCTATTAAAAAGCCCCTTATTTGCTTTATATGGATGAGTATTTTTTGGAGCCTGTGCCCTTCAACAAAACAAAAGCAAGTGGACAAAGACCAAAGTGCAATCCTTTGAATTAGGAATATAACAAGTAAAGATGTAGTTAATTGCATTTGTGAGTGCGAGAGATCCTTAGATTATATATGTCAATTCTAATTTGATTTATTTAATTAAATAGGTTAAATGTTTAAATGCGATTTTATAGATAAAAAGTGCAATTTTCGTAGGAAAAGATGTACTTTTTTGAAACAGCGCAATTTTAAAGGCTAAACTGCAATTTTAAAGGTCAAATCGTGATTTTATCAAAAGCTTAATTGCGTTATCAAATCGCACATTTTAAAATCGATATTTTTAAATCGCATTTTTTAAAATCGAAAATTCCAAACGGACCCTTAAACCCTAATCCACTAATTTCGTGTTAAGTTTGTTTCGGGTTCACTTCATATCGAGATATGAGTATAAAATTGCACAAACCAAACTATAATCAAACCCATTTAATTAAACAGTTCAAACCCCTCAACTCTAATCTCTTAATTTTGTATTGAATTCGTTTCGGGTTCACTTCATATCGAGATATGAGTATATAAAATTGTATAGATCAACTATAACCCAATCCAATTAATTAACGATCTAGACCTTTCAGCTCCAATCGACTAATTTCATGCTAAGTTTGTGGGTTGTGTTTAAAATTAAGAACCCTATAAACAAGTAGTGTTAGCAAGAATTGTTTATTCTGATTATATTATATTAGGTTTTCGGAGTACAAAAAGGTTAAAGAGTGTGGCCATGTTGGAAGTGCATGGTGGCCCCATTTTGTCAAGACTTTGACTGGGAATGAAAGATAGAGATGATCAGCTGCATCATTGAACAAACACCTTGCTTGCAATTTCTCACACCAAAGCATATGATTACAACACCATCATCCACGTGTTCAAATTAAGGTTGAGTTGGCAAATATGTCTTCATGATTTACACCACCAGGCTCATCCCAACAAAGGGTCCAGATCACTCCACGTGTTCGTTGTCCCCCCTAGTTACAAAACCAATCCTTATATAACACAATTACACAAACCACCTCACCCATGCAAACTAATTAACCAACCAAAACGCTCTCAAAAACTCCATGGAGAGTCGCCGGAAAAGGAGTGGCTCCGGTGACATCTTCTCATTTCCGAGCACACCCACTCCCGACCAAGACTCCGACGACTTCGAGTTCGGTTCTATTACACCGGACTCTCCCTCCACCGACCCCTACAAAAACTCTCCGGCTGACCGTTTGTTCTTCAATGGCCGGCTCTTGCCGCATTCTTTTCCTATTCAACCGCCGAATATCTCCGTCGATAACTCCCGTACAACTAGCCGAACGAGCAGCATTAGCAGCAAGGACTCCCTGAGATCGTCACGGAGTAATAGCACGAACAGTAGGAGCAGCAGTTGCAGCAGCGGAAGAACAAGCTCAAGTGATAATTCTGAGAGAAAATTGTTGTATCAGAGCAAATTTTCATCCACAACACCCGGGGTTAGAGACAGATACCAAGGTACGTAATTGAAACGGGAGGTGAATAACAAAGACAAAAACTCTGATTTCCACTTATTAAAAAAGTTACAGAAAACTTCACAAAGAATTCATTAATTATCACTCAATTTAAAAAGACCCTCCAAATTTTAAAATCTTACAGTTTCACCCCATGAACTTTCAATTTGATGCAATCAATCTACCGTTCTAGTCAATTTTTGACATTAAACCCTAAGGGAAATGAAGAAAAATACCAAAATACTCGTTTTTTTTTTCTTTTCAATTTGGAATTTTATAAAAGTTTCAAGGGTATAAATGGCATTTGATCACTTTTAATATTCAAAAACTGAAAAATTGGATAAATTGCGTCAAATTGAAAGTTTGGGAAGGTGAAATTAAAAGGTTTTGAAATTCGAGGAATCTTTTCAAATTGCGTGGCAATTTAAAAAATTTTTGTAAAATTTTTCAAAAAATATATATATGTACAAATTTAATCATTTAATTAATATTTTTTTTCAGCTCAAGTATACGGGTCGTCTCAAAGGTGGCAATATATTACGCCTGTACCATTTTTGAGCCGTGAGCCTTCGAGAAGAAAGAAAATGGAGGTGGTGGGGAAAGAAGGAATATCAAAGAAACAAGCAAAAAAGGAGAGGAAAGAGGCAGGCTCGTGGCCGGCAGGGAGGAGATTCTTTTGGTGGTTTGTCTCGGCCTGCAAAGAATGCCATGCCATGGAACCATCGAGGAAAGATGATGTGTACCTGCGAGGAAACCTCAAGTTACAATAATTTTCTACTTTTGATTTGATTTTTGAGCATCATGTTTAATTACTTGGTTTTGTAATCTGATCGAGAAGAGAGATTCCATCATTGGTGTGTTTTTAATGTTGTTTTCTTTTTTTTCTTTTTTAGATGATCAATTGAGATCACTAAGTAGCAAAGAGCATTTGTAAAGGGTTTTGTAAACTATTGTAATTGAGGTAACTGTGGAGGCTTATATGGTATATGATTGTGAGAGATGTCTAGTTTTCTTTTTATAAAAAAACGCAAGTGCCTAGTTGTTTATCTTTTTGTCCCCCCCATTCTTTTTCTTTTCTATATATCTCTAGATTTTATTAGGATTTGGCACATGTATAAGCAAAGTATGATCAACATTTGAGCTTTAAATAATGTACTTAATCAGTGATCTAGCATGAAATTAAGCAAATATATATATATAAAATAACTTAATTAAGAAGAGAATGTATGAAAAAGGGAGAGCTATTTTTGTAACACCCAAGAAAAACAAAGGAATAAAGTACTAAGTTCAATGTGTGTCATAATCACTACAAGAAATATCGTCATTAGTGGCGACTCAAAAGTCGTCACTGATAAGTGCTTATCAGCGTAAACATTTGAGAGTCGTTATGCTAATAAGCAACTATTAGCGTCGACATAATTCTAGTCGTCGTTAATAGTCATTACTAATCTTAGAAGATATAAAAAAAAATGAATATCAACAATATATATGAAATGCCATCATTACAAATTTTAAACTTCGGGGGGCTATGATTGCAAAATTAATTATAATTCAAGTTATGTAAGTGAAGTTTTACCTAATATTTTTAATTTAATGTAATCGTATCTTACCCAAAATAAGTAAAAAATAAATAAATAAAAGTTTTGGCAAGCTTGAGAGAATGTTTCTAGTTTCAGGTGGAAACTAAACATCCATATTTTGTTGTGCATGTGAGTGTGCCCAGAGACGGACTACTTAATTATGAGTAGTAATAGTGTACGAAATCCATAAACTCACATGGGTCATTGCAGGTTTGGATCAATAATTGAGTAATTAATCCCATAGTTTACAATAATTTTTCAATCCAAATCATGCTATCAGCTGCCATGGGCCTTTTCACCGAAAGTGATATTTTTATACTTCAATTCATTCTAGGATTGCATAACCCCATTTAAAAATTACTCAATTATTGAAAATTGTGAAAAATGAAAACTCCCCAACAATACTCATTGATTGCCGTAACTAAACAGTAAACATGAATATAACTATGAATGATACAAATATGGTGTTCAGGTGGGCGGTTTTTAATTGTCCCGCTATCTACTATTTGCTATTGTTGAAAGCGTTTCAGCATATATATGCATGCTCGGTAAGAATGACCATAACACTCCAGTCTCACGTTGAAAAGATGAATTTA
Source organism: Corylus avellana (assembly GCF_965113065.1). Lineage (NCBI taxonomy): Eukaryota > Viridiplantae > Streptophyta > Magnoliopsida > Fagales > Betulaceae > Corylus > Corylus avellana. The sequence continues at coordinate 4,713,461 of NC_142492.1, read as the reverse complement.
TATAGACTGAGTAAATTATAGAACTTTATAGATGATTATGGCCATAAAAAGTTTCAAATTGACTAATTATTTTGAAGTGACAATGCATATATAACTAATACTTTTCTTGAACTGTTATAATTTCAATGCCAAGCAACTTGGCAAACAAGCTAGGGCAGGGGCAGGGAGCATTTTTGGGGATGAATCAAGCTGATCCATGTGCTTGCTAAACTATATGAACTCGGGAATAAAATTAACTAGTTTTAAATGAGATTAATGATAGAAATTATATTTTTATTTAATAACTATCCCACAATGTTGAGACATAACTAACATGTAGTTTATAACATTACTCTTTCATTAATAGTTTAAGAAATTATTGTGTATTTTAATTTGTTTTTTTTTTCTTTTTTTTTTTTTTGAATCTAAAGTTGAAAAGTGGTTTTGATAAGATTCAGATTTTGAGAAAATGTTTTATGTGAAATCCATTAAAGAAAATTATTTAGCAAATATTTTGCAAAGTGTTTTGTGTTTTCAAAATAGAAATACTAAACAAGCTTATTTTGAAATAAACACGAAGATGTTGAGCTCACATCTTACTTTAAATGTGGCCCACCCTCAACGAAGGAGAGAGGTAGCTGCACAACCACCTATGTCCTATTGTAGTGGTTGTGCGGCCACCTTTGACCTGTTAGGGTGGCTGCATAACTACCTCCATTTGATTAGAATAATTGTGGTGCAGTCACCCCTCCAGTAAGGCACATCTTTCTTTTTTTTTAATCGTTTCATTTTATAAATAATAAGTCGACACTTGCACCAAAAAAATTATTTGTTTTTTCAAAATATTTTGTGGTGTTTTATTTTTTAAAAATTATTTTGTATTTTGAAAAGTGAATTGTTTGTTAAATGTTTTAAGAAAAGTTTGTTTTTGGTTTTGAAAAAAAAAAAAAAAAAAGACTTCTTAAACAGTTACCAAATATAGCCAAACTTTCCGCCTATGCAATTCAATTAGGTGCTAAGCTTGTGTTCAATCGAAGCTGATTGATTTGTCACAGCCGTATTAAGAGGAAATTTGAAGAACTTATGATTTTGATGAACTACAACAAATGATGGTGAAGTCAATAGTAATGGATGAAAGAAACACGACATACAAAGAGCATCAAAACAAGCACAAGAAGAAACATGAGCAGTAAATTAAGGAACACAAAGCTTTTCCTAGATCAACATCCTAACACAAGCCTGCCTGCCTCTTCAATTCACTCCAAGAATGTCTCCATGACATCGGAGGAGTACATACCGGCCGCCTCCGAATTCCTATACTCGGGCTGATGCTGGTGCTGATGGTGATCAACAGATGTTGAAGAAGAGGATGAAGTCATTCTAGCAGGCAAAGTAAAGCTCCTCTTAAATTTGTTTTCAAGCTTTCTTGCACTGTCTGGATGGCAGCTGTCCAAGCTCAAGAAGTCATTAGGGTTTGCTCCACCACCATTATGCATGTTTGACGCATCCGAATTAGGGTTTAGAGGGTGGTGATTCTGGTCTGCAGGTTTGTTTCCTAAGCTCTCCGCGTTAAACAACAGCTTGGCGTCATCAGTACGTCCAGTGAGAGCATTGAAGAATGACAGCCCATTCGGCCACTTGATGTCGTTTTCATGCTCTCCGGCCACCATGTCTTCGAGTCGGGTTTCGGACGAATGAGGTAGGAGGAACATATGGGTCTCATCTTTAGCTTGTGGGAATCCAAGCCTGGCAGAGTTTGGGAAATTGGGTGAAGAAAGCATAGACGTTGCAGATGGAAGTTGCCTTTGGCCCCAGTTAAAGACCGGAGCAGGCGGGCGTATTGGAATCGGGGATTGCTTTGAAGGGAGTGAAGAAGAAGAGGAAGTGTTTCTGGTTGAAGAAAAGAGCTGGGAGAGGTAGAAACCAGACTGGTAGCCTAGAGATTCAAATGTATGCCTCATTCTAAGCACAAAATGCAAGTCCTCAGGTATCTGTTATTACACATTATCTATCAGTTCAATCAAACAGTTACTGCTAGGAAATCAACCAAGTAAATAATCATAACCTCAAAAACCAAAAAAAACTCACAATCTTGCAAGAACCCAACTGTAGAAGGCCATGGCCAGCTTGAATTACAGCTATTGTCTGGTCAAATAAGGAGCAAAAAAAGTCAAAAAAAAACAGGGGAAAAGAAATAACATAATAGACTAGCAACAGTGAAATGACTGTTTCTATTCTGACCTGGATTCCTGACTCAAACTGATCAGTCCATTCAGAAGGAAGCTGCATTCAATAACACCAAATATAGCAAGCTTACCATCAATCATTAACATGGTACTATCTAACGAATAGAAAGACCAAAATATAACTGATAATAGATGGAATCTGATACTTTAGATTGAAGTAAAATATGAGTCACAAACTTCTAAGCAGACAGAAAAAGAAAAAAAAAAAAAAAAATGTATGTGCGTTTTATGGCATACAGCATCAAAAGAACTCTGCCAGTAGTTGGATATGTTTGGTTCACATTCTGTTGGTTCTTTGAATACCCATTTATGACACTTATCAGATGCCACCTTCCCCATCAACCTGTTCAAACCATTTTACCCATATCAGACCCCATATTCACCTCTGAAAATCTAGCTACTTTCTATGTCACCAGAAGATTAGAGAGAGGGGAGGGGGAGAGAGAGAGAATTGAAACCACAACAACAACAAAAACACCTACCCAGTACCCACCCTTCTCCATAATTATATAACTGAATTGACATCTTGCTGAAGGCTCTTCTGACAGGATCTTCACCATCAATCTCTTCAAGACAATCCCCAACTCTTCCTCGACAGAATCCATCTTCCCACATCAACATTCTTCACAAAATTTGACAGACAAAAAAATCACATCAATTTGGATAATTACTAAAACACATACCACGCAAATGACAAATTAGCGAACACCCATCTTCAATTATCAATCAGAAAATAAAAATAGAAAATAAAAAAAACCCATCTCCCAGAAACCGAATTCACTCTGTTTTTTACAAGAAATGATCTGCCTCGCTGCAGAGCAAAGGTCAGAAAAGAAGAAGAGAGTGTTTGAGACTTCTACTTTGTCTGTTACTTACAAGCTGCCGTTGTCGTCTCCAACCTTGCAACCATTACCACCTCTGACTCTTCTGCAATTAAAGGGATAGAGACCCATTTAAGGAAGCAGCTCAAATCAAAGCAGAATACAAAGTTAGAAAGAGAGAGAGACAGAGAGAATCAAAGAGACAGAGAGAGAGAGAGATACGGGCGAGGACGGATGGTCCAGAAGACAGAGTAAGTCCATTCTGTGTTGAGACAGACGCTTCTGAGGGCCTCATGAAGGGCCATCATCCCAACAGCTTCTTTGCTCCTATCTGATGCTCCTGAGCCCACCATCTCTCACTCTCTTTCTCTTTCTCTTTCTTTCTCTCTCTAATATATATGCCTTTTCCTTTTATTTTCTTGTTTCACTTCACAGTTCACACACTTAAACCCTTTTGAGTTTCCTCTCTTCCACCCCCTCTCAACCTCTGAAACACTGCTACTGCTAACTTCTAACTCAACTCAATTTTTATCTTCTTTTGCAACTCCACGATGCTTAACCACCACAGAGAATACCCTTTCATCTCTCTCTCTGCTATTTTTTTTTTTGGTTGGCTCTCCTCTGTCTCTCTCTCTCTCTACTAATCCCTTTTGTTTGTCCCAAGTGAACAGGTTCGGTGACCTTGAACGAGGGGGAGGTAAAAAGTTAGAGAGAGATAAAGTGTGTGAGAGATGAATGTTGTAAGCATTAAACCATGAAAAACCGTGGGGACAGCTTTTATCTGCTTTCTGTGTCTCTTACAAAGCACAACAGTCAACAGTGAAAGTGTGGGAAGACAAGGAAGAAAAAAAAAAACAAAAAAAAAAAAAAGGCTGTAGTTTGTAATAGCCAAATCACATTTTTACCCTCTGTCTGACTTATGCTTGGGTGCAGTGTCAGGTTTGGTTGTTCCGAAAGGTAAGGTCTGCAGCCTTATTATCTGCTGAAATTGTGAGCGAATAATTTGGATAAATAATGTGAGAGGTTTGTTCATATTAACCGTCTAAATTATTAGTAATTTCAACAACTTATTACTGTAGATTTCAATCTTTTCTGCAGAACTCTGCAAATGGTAGCTTGGGCTAGGCATTGATTTAGTTTCAAAAGCACTCTGCAAAAGTTGTATGTACCATGAAGTTTGGCTGATTGCCTTTGTGAGTGTATGGAATGCATCTTTGTTGCATTTTTCACTGGGGAATGTATCATGAACTCTGCTAGAAGAAATCAAGTAAAAGGTTGTTTTTAAAACAAAATGGAGCTACTTATATTTGGTGCGAGCTTAAACTCGAAAGTTTAAAATAAAAAACACTTTATAAGAACACGAGAAATGCTAATTTTTCTTCTTCGGTCCATCTCTCGTCCAACTTCATTCATATTTTTTAAAAAAATTTACCATTAAATCTACATGCAGGTGAATTTAAAAAAGAATTTGACAAGAGATGAGTAAGAGTTGAAAGAAGAACATGTACCCATAACAGTAAACTAGGGTGAAAAGTGTGTGAAGCAGAGATCAAATTAGATTTGGCAACCTCCAGCAAGGGGACAAGCATAGTGACTGATTTCAATTGCCAAACCCAGTAAAGGCATGACTTTTTTTCATAGCTTTTGAGGGTTATGTCCATGTAATATCATGGAAGGTAAAGCATTGATTCAAGACTATTTCGTCGTTTGTGGCGGCTAAACAAACATGGGTCACTGTAAAAACTTGCCAAACAACCCCTTGGATCCTCATATTGGTAATGGCACAAGGTGGAGGATAACTAAGACAATTGGCATGTCACAGAATCTTTCCCAGTCAAAAGATTTAGGGTGGGATTCTGATTGTTAGATTTGGATTAATATTGTAATGGATTATCATATTGTTATTATGTCAGTTTGAAAGGACGAACTTTGAGTAATCATCATAAATTTCCTACTATTCTAATTAAAAGAGGAAATCCGAATCATTTGGGGGCACTCCCCTTTCCTCCCTCCTTTTCTTATTTGCTTAACCTGTCTTGCATATTAAGGAAACCCCAAAACCAAAATTGTCCTTCTAATTAATTTTAGTATAATTATTACTTAAATTGAGCAATGTTACGGTTCTTCCGGTCTTACATTAATATTGTTTTCTAAAAAAAATACGAGGTACTAGTAGGGTAAGTTTTTTGCTGTATTTTTTTTTTTTTAAGAAATATATTTACATAAGATCTAGAAAACACTAAGAGAAACCATAATATTTCTCTAATAAAATATATCTTAATTATTTTGGGTTTTAGAGAAGGAAAACTATAGAATATTTAGCTCTTCAAATAAAACTTGAAAGTAATGAATTTTAAAGTTATGTTTATTTCGACGTAAAATGACTTAGGTGAAAAAAATGTTTTCGATCAAAAATTACTTAAAAAAAAAAAAAAAAAAAGAGAGGGTAATTTTTCATTGTTTAGTTGAGAACTTGAAAATAATATTAGAGCTGTTTGGTGTACACCGAAAATATTTTTTAACTTTGATTAGAAAATCATCAGTGACAATGTCAATTATTGTCATTAACTGTTTTTTTTTACACCGACTAACTTAACATAAGTTGAATGTCTGGTAAAAAAATGCAAAACTTTCCATTTTCTTTCTGTTCATGTCACATGTCACGTCAACGGGTGTAAAGTGTGGTAGAAAAGCAAATACATAGCATGGTCATGACATGCAAGTACTTTATTAGATTCAAAAATCATTTTATTCATTTTGCAGCTAAAACGAAAAACATCAAACAACCTTATGAATCCTCCATGCATGTACTGAACGGTCTTTTCACCGAACAAAGGTTGCTGTCTTAGTCAAATCTAAACAGAGTGCTCTAATCATTTGCCCATTTAGACCAAAGCAGGTGGTTATTGTATTTAAACAGAGAGTTAAAAGAATAGTGATATTAAGGCGTCACGTGAGCACGTGCCATGGCAGTGAGTCGGTGCATCGTTTCTCATAAAGAAAGCTGAGGGCACGAATTGCGGGGCACTACGTCGACACCCTCCGCCCCCAATTCACGCGTCTTCATTCGCGCGTCCAAATCGTACGGTCAATGTTGGTCCAAATTCAGAATCTTTGGTTCGAGGACGACGCGCGGATCGTAACGCGCGTGGTACTGGCGGTGTTGAAGTCTACAAACGTACGCATCGGGCTCCCTCTCCTCCGCATTGACCGGCCCAGGCCTCGCTCCGAACCCATGACCGTATCTTTGTGGGGCCCACTCTCAAATCCTCGACCTAACTCTAACGCCCTCATCGTTTTATGCAATAAAACTAACGGCCCTTATAATTGTGGTAAAAATAATAATTTTTTTAAAAAAATTATTATTATTAAATGTAAAAATTAAATTTCAACGGTTAAAAAAATTACTAACACATATATATATTTGAATTCAATAGATGGTATGCACCTCCGGTTAGTTGTGTAAAAGCTAATTGGAACATAGCCCTTGACAAACGTAATGGGAGGATTGTTGTTGGTGTGGTAGTCAGGGATTCAAGAGGTGCTATAATTGTGGCACGAAGTCTCACTAAATATGGTTTGATTGAGCTACTAGCGGGGAAGATAATGACAACATGTGTTGCAGTCAGTTTGTGTTATGAGTTGGAAGGACAAATCATCATTTTTGAAGGAGATGTGCTTCAAGTAGTGACTACGGTGAACTCGAAGGAGCATAATTGGAGCCGTAATGGATATCTTATTGATGATATGAAGATGCTTCTACAATTTATTCTGCAATAGAGATGTTGCCATGTGTCACGAGATGCTAATAATGCATCTCACAATTTGGCGAAAGTGGCTATCCACCAAGTCATAAATCATACATGAAAAGATGTCATTTTTTACTATATCCGTGATGTAATTTTGGTCGAAGACCTTGCTCTATCCATTAAATAATATAAGTTACAATTTTATTCAAAAAAAAAAAAAAAAAAAAACCTCAAAGACTGAACTTTTTAATTGGGTATTGGTTTGTAGGGAGTTTGGTTTTGATTTTAAGTTAAATTTTAAAAGTTTTAATTACAATAATATATATTTATAGCTCTAAAACCATTTGAATTTTTGTTGAGTGCCTGCTGAAAAAAAGAAAAAAAAATCGAAAATCCAGTTAAATTGTACTTGAGGTCTTTTGGACATTAAAAGAAATCTTCACGTGGAATCAAGTAATATTTTAGTAGAAAAAATATTTTAATACGAAAAGGAGGGATACATTAATTATATTTTTACTTTTTACTAAATTATATTTATTTTTAGAATCTTTTTTTTTTTTTTTCATGATTAAGTTGTTTTTCTGAGTCTTTTTTTTTTTGAAGTGGGTGCAATTTATTTTTAAATTATAGGACAGATACAATTGTACTTGAATTTAATTTAAAACTAAGGTCCAATAAGTATTGTCACTAAATATTTTACAAACAAATAAAATAAATTAGAAGATTGAATGCTAAAATATATATAAAGTAGGTTTGGAATTAGTGCACAGCATCAAGTGCCAAGGAGAGAGTGCAAATCAAAAATATCAATTTTTTTTTTTTATACTTGGATTTTTCTATTGCCAACCTAAAACAGAAGATATTCTTATTGTCTTCATTTTTTTTCTAGATCATCCCGCTAAGAGCATTCTTAATGAAGGAGGCAAATTTTTATGCAAAATGACTCATTAAAACTTACTTTATCTAATTTAGTTAATAAATTTTTAAATATCTCTACATCTAATTAGTTATATTTTTATATGTATCATTTAAATATTTTTATTTTTTATTTTTTTATAAGGATTGTACTTTTTCTAAATATCATATTTTTCAACTTTTGGAAAAAAAAAAAAAAAAAAAAGAGATATGGAGAGAGAAATAGTAGGAAAAAATGTTGGAAAAAGAGAGATGTGGAAGAGAAATAAGAGGAGAAAATTTTGGGAAAGAGAAAACATGTGAGAGAAATAATAATAATAAAAAAAAGAAATGGCTTCTGAGAAAAATGTGCTACATGTAGCATTTTTTTTTTGCTAATCTAATAAAATATCTATTTTGCATTTTGTTTGGCTAATCCAATATGAGAGGTTTTTTACAAATCTAATTAGCCATTTTAGATTAAAAAAAATACAATTTGGCTATTCCATTTGGAATGCTCTAAACAAATTGCTCTTAATTAATTCTAGCTAAAAAATTATATTTTTTCTATTTTAGAAAAAAAAAAAAACAAAAAAAAAATAGAAGCTAGTTTATAATGGACATGTACATTATATATGAAGAATTTGTTATATATGCTTAATGCAAATTTAAGGTTCAAGACTTACCCATAACTTCTTTTATTTTGGGAAACAATCCTTCAATTAGGTCCTTAGTTTTATATAGGTTTTATTAATTAATTAGGTTATTAGTATTTAATTTTGTATTTTAGTTAAATTTTAAGAGCTGTGTTATTTTGTAATTTAGTAAATAGGCCTGGTTCAAAACCAGTCAAATTAGGGTTAGGTGTAGTCACCGAGTCTATTTATGTGAAATATTGTACAACAATGAAGACAAAATTGATCAATAATAACACAACTTTTGTTTGACGTGTGACTCTTCTCTTCCTCGTTCTCTTCTTCCCGACGATGAGACTCCACCAGACTCTCATTCTCTTTGAATTGTATTACTCAATTATACGGACATCTAAAAAAAAAAAAAAAAAAAACAATTATACCGACATTATTTGTGTCAAACAAATTAAGGAAGTCACTTGGAAGTATCAAGTCCTGGCAGACTATTCAACAAATTGTTAAAATTGGCAAAATTTTCCTGCCCCTTTTTACACGCCACCTTTTTAAAAAATTTGAGTTTGACGTTGGATCTTTGTCCTTTTTAGCAGCTGCCAAGAAGAATCCATGCGTGCGTGCGTCGGAGCAGTTCCGATACAATGAATACTAAGCAGCTTCTGTGGGAGACATCCATGCATGACTTGAGGGACATCATTTGAATTTTTCCTTGAAAGAGTGGTTGCAGTGTTTCTTTTTCGGTGCATATGTATAGCAAGAAAAATGAAATACCTACGTACTAAATTGTTATTTTATGATTATAATAAATCACGTGGATTGCTACAGTAACTGCGGAGAATGTTATAAGTTGCAAAAGTATGTTGTCAATTTTAAATTTTATATTAATTATACAATATATGAGATGACGCAAATTAAGTAGTGTTTGTCAACGTCGCTAATACCTTCCTATGATTCATCTCTGCAGGTTATTAGTGACCGCCTTTTTGTTGTCGTTAATAGTAAATAATTTTTTAATATTAGCAACGACTTTTATGGCGTAAGATTGGATTCATGAGTGATATTTTATACCAAAAAAACAATTCTTATTGCAATATTAACTTGTTTTTTTTTAAGGAATAAGACAAATATTTCAACTTAGAACAAATATTGCCGTGTGGGAAACATACTTGTCTTTTTGACAATGCATATACATATAGATGGATGAGGGTGTTTATGTGGGAGAGATGAAAGATGTATAAAGGTTGGTTGAACCACTATATATCACGGCCTTAAATGCAGGGCTCCACCGACTAAACCAGTCGACAGCCGACAAATTCAAACAAACACCTATCTATATTTCTACTTTGATCGCCAATATATTCATGCATGTCTCTTGTCTCTATAGCTACCAAGAGTTTGTCAAAGGATCCACCCTGGTTCAGCAGCGGGAGACACAATTTGAAACAGACAAGTGGACCCCCTCCCTCACCATACACAACCATATATTGATCGAGAGAAACCAGAATCCAAAACCAAACACAAAGCAACATCTCTCTCTCTCTATATGTATATATACATAAACACGGCATGATACAACTTTGACTATGCTGAAACGTCGTTATAAAAATGATTAGATTTATTATTTCTTATTGGTTTAAACCTTTAGAAAAGTGGTACGCAGTTAATTAACATGAATCACTTAGAATATAAGAATTCCTACGATTTCACTTGTGGCCTGTAAAACAAAAGTAAGAGCTAGGGAAAAAATTGAGTGAGAAATATGTAGGAATTTAGAGTCCTTATTTATTTATAAATTTTGAAGTGACTCGACACTTATGAAGATCAGTATAACAACTTTTTTAAAGTTTTAATTCAATTGAAGACTCACAGTCTGATCAAAAGCAATAACTTTTCACAGGAAAGGCACAGTACTTGGAAAGAAATAAATTTTCACCGAATTGAAGAGGCATTGTATGAAAAGTAATAACGACGTCACACATGTTTATTAATAATTGTAATTAATTTAACAGAAATCTCTTATATATTACTACCTACACTGTAACAGTCTCCCACTAGGTTGTAATTAAAACATAATTTATTCTCAGTTTTAGTACTGACATTATCATACCTGTAAGAAGTAATATTCTTTCGGCTTATAAACTTTCTCTTACTGTAATTATTTCAAAGCTCAAAAGTAGTTTTTGATGGCCTAAGCTTAAACCAAAACTTTTTATAACTCATAATTGAAAATTACACACACACACACACACACATATATATATATATATAATTCACATAAAAAATTCAATAATTATTAGGATTATTATGGCATCGTGTTACATCATGCATGGTTTAATTAATGAACATTTACAAGAGTAAACTTTTAACTCTTGTTAAAAGTGGGACTACTGTTTTTCATCTAGGGTTGGAGAAGAGGCATGGGCCACCCCAATGGTAAACTCAAAAGCTAAATCGACCCAAGATTTTCAACTATGTGCAGAATTCGACAAAATTTGGCTTGGCTCGAATCCATTTTCTGATTCCGATCGACCCTCCTAAGGTCGGAACTCGAAAACCATCCAATTTCGACATGAAGCAGTCAATAACCAACCCTAGATGAAAGCATGCACATCAGCACATGCATTACAAGTTCATAGTGAAGCTCATGAACTAAGGAATTAAGGGGGTATTATATAGGGTGAACAAAAACGACAACAAAATTCCAAGCTTATCAAGCAAGTTGATCAACTTCAGGGTCTGTTTGAAATTGCGGTTTTAATGAGTGCAATTTTAAAAATTGAGTTTTTAAAATTGTAAAGGTGTTTGGTAAAATATGTAAAAAAAAAACATTTTTATTAAATATTTGTTATGCGAAATTGTGATTTTGGTTTAAATTTGTGCCTTTTCAAATAAGCATACCCTAACCTGCTTATAAAAATCACAGAATATTCTTTTTCTATTTTATATTAAGTGTCTTTTAAATCGCAATACCAAACGCCTTATATTTTTATTTTTATTTTTTTGACATAAACGCCTTACGTTCTGCAATATCTTTTAAAAATATAAATTATTTTTACAAAATCGCAATCTCAAACACACCTTCAGTCAAGCAAATGTAGCTTTCAAATAAACTTGTCACTGCAGACCACCGTGGTCTATATATTGTCGGTGGTTAAATGAACATTATGTCAGGTCCGATGACCCTTCAAAGGTTGAGATTGGGGAAGTTCATGGTCTCCAAGGAAGCTACCTTATATTATAACATTAATTATGAGGCAATGTTTTGTCTTATCTATATGCAAATTAATTAAATACACAAAACATTTTATATAAAAACTTTGGCTTCTATCGAAGTTAACTGTTTCCAAATCCTTTTCAATATTACTTCAACGTATGAAATACGAATTGGATATGTCGTTTTGGTCCTTAAGATCATCACTATGTTGCATAGTTCAACTTTGAGATTTTTTCGCTTGCTTGACGAATTAAGAGTTTTTTTTTTTTTTTTTTAAATGGTGATGGTGAAAGGATTTGAAAAAATAAAATAAAAAGTTCCTTCGGATCGTATGAAATCTTAGAAGATTTGGGTGTTTGATGGTCTCAATCAAGACACAATTCTCATCCTCATGAAACTCGTTGGAAATTTGTGGGTTCCAAGAAAAGTCATGTCAATAGATTGGATTGTGTGAGAAATTGTAGTTTTGGTTGGTGCTGCATGATTGTCTTGGTTGTCAAAGTATTAATTAAATTTATTATTTTTTATTGTTTAAATTTTGAAAATAAGTGATAGATCTTCAATTCAAACTCTAATTTTATAATTTATTTTTTATTTTAATTAAATATTTCACATTTGTTAAGGAATAGTTTAAAACTTATACACTTTTTAAGTACTGTACTAATTAAATAATTAAATTTATCATTTTTTATTAACATGTGAGAAAAAGAATTCAAATACTATAATAGTTAAAATTTTATCATTTTTATCGGCTTAATCTTTTAAAATAAATAATAATTTAACATCTCGAACAAGATTAAAAATACTTTTACCTTAAGCAAGCCTGTAACCTTTTTTTTTAAAAAAAAAAAAAATTATAGAGGCAGTTATGCCGTCAATTATTCATTACTTTTTGTTGCCGATTACCAAAGCATTTGTGAGGAATATGAATAAAAGTAATTCCCGTGAATGACTTTAAAAGGGTGAAATGGAGCTGATTACTGGTTTTTCTTTTTCTTTTTTACGCAAAACAATAATAAAGATATCTCAAAAGTTTAAGTTAATAAAAAGAAGTAAATTTAATCATTTAATTAATACTTTAACGCTTTATTTTATGTATGGACTCAAACTCTCTTTTAATAGGTGAGACATAACATATTGAATATTTAATTTAAATTGGATAAATTGCGTAGTCGAGATTCGATCACAAGAACTTTGGCTCTCATACCATGTTAAACTATCAGTTATTTTAAAAGTTTAAGCTGATAAAAATAGATAAATTTAAGCACTTAATCAATACTTTAAGAAAACTATGATTCAATCAAATTTTATAGAGCGTTTACAATTTTTATTGTCTAGACCTCTCTTATTATTAGTTACGGCAGACAAATCTTATTTTAATTACGCTCCAATAAAATTGTTACTATAATCACCCCACTGCCCTTTTTTCTTTTTTCTTTTTTCTGGCTTAAAAGAAAAACACCGTGGAGGATCCTAGGGCCAAAAACGATTTGAAGCTGCTCAGGGTACGATGGGGGAAGCTCATATTAGAGGCAGTGGATTGTGGGAATTATTGAGCCAACGTCAGCCTTTATAAAATAGTCAAATGAAGCGCAGTAGATTCCGGGAATTATTGATGAAGTTGAACATGCTGCGTGCGATTGGTTTGTCGGGACTGAAGTAATATTCCAAACAGATAATATATAAAAAGTCACTTGTATGCCTACAATATTACAATATTAAGCTTTTTTATTTTATTTTAAGAAAATTTTATTTAAGGCTGTTGAACTACTATATATTTTGAAAAGACTATTTCAAATTTTAAAAATTCAAAATTTTATTTCATAAACTTTCAATTTGATGTAATATATCAACTCTGTCAGATTTTAAACATTAAAAGTAATAAAATGACATTTATACTCTTGACTTTTTTATAAAATTCTAAATTTACCTTTAATTTCAATTTTTTTTTTTTTAAAAAAAAAAAAAACCTAAACCCTAAAAATTAAAAAAATACACACACACACACAAAATTATAGGGTAATTTGGTCTTCTTAGTCATTTTTATTAGAGATTAACATTGAATCTGACGGAGTGGGGTCAATTGAATCAAATTGAAAGTTCAAAGGGTTAAATTGAGAGTTATCTCAAAATGTGTAGTAGTTCAAGAGTCTAAATTGAAATTTTCTCTTTATTTTATTTCATCACCATCATACCACTATGGTCAACAAAATTTTGTTGACTTTTGTTTTTTTTTATCACTTTATTTTTCCTATTCAAACAAATATAATATCCAGAATAATGTTATATACCATACTTTTATCTTATAAATGTCTTATAATTCTGAGGTGATAGTATGATTAATTTTCTTTTATCTCCCCCTTTCTTTCCTTTAACCCTCTTTTATCATTTTTCCTTCCCCTTTCCAAGACACAAATTGAATAATTAGGACTTTTGGTTAGCTTGGGCTCCCCCAACTAATTTACTCCGTTCCTAAGACTAAGGCCTCGTTTGATTCGCGGAATGTCTAGTTCATTGGAAAAAGATTAGCTACTACTGAGAATAGAAGAATGTGTAATAGATTAGTTATTCTTATTCTTTTGTTTGATTGTAACGCTGGAATAGACTTGATAATCCTATTCCTTCGTTTGGTACAATGCAATATGTTGGTGAATGAAATCATATTGTGATCAAATTTCCTAAAATACCTTATAATACAAATACAATTTATATTATTAAGAACTTTCATTCTTTTTTTTTTAAAAAAAAAAAAACATAAACAACTTTACTATAATTTCTTTTTATTTTTTGTTTTTAATTATGTCAGGTATGTAGCCTTTTTTTTTTTTTTTTTTTTCAATTATGCTACAAAATTATTTATATAAAAAAATATATATAGTTGGGGAAAACAAAATCAAACTCAATCTTGAAATCAAAAAAATATAGTTAGAGAATGTACAGAGAATCAAAAGAAATAAAAAAAACAGATTATATATTTGTATTTTATAAAAACCTTGTAAATTATGTTTCTCCGTCAAAGAAAAAAAAAACTGAGAAACATAATGATAAAAAAAAAGGTACATAAATAAAAAAACAGAGAAACGAAGAAAAGAAAATCAGAGAGAAACAGTACAAAGAATCAAAAAAAAATCCAAAAACATAATTAAAAAAAAAAAAAAAAAAACTGAGAAACGGTACAGAGAAGGGAGACGGCATAGAGAAAAAAAAATTTCGTTTGCACTTGCAGAAAAACTGTACAAAAAGAATCAGAGATAAAATAGAAAAAGAAATAGAAAAAGAAATAGAAAAAGAGAGAGAACGAAATATAAAGACAGAAAAAAAGAAAAAGAAAAAAAGAAACGGATATATATATATATAGAGAGAGAGAGAGAGAGAGAGAGAGAACGAAATTTAATCCCACAAGTGGGGGTTTTTTGTGATAATTTACACAATTAATTTAATCCCACAGGAAATGATTAGCTAAGCCACTCATTTTTTAGTGGCTTAGCTAACCCTGTATGTATGAGATTATAAGTCCCATGGGAATAGGCTATTCTCAATAATAGAGTGTTACCAAACAAATGACTAGCTATACTTAGTGTTAGCTAGTCCAATCCAAGGGTCTATTCCACAAACCAAACGGGGCCTAAGGGTTTGTTTTGGTTTAATGGTTTTAATACATGAAAACGGGAAATTTTTGTGATTTTATTTAAAAACACTCGCTAAGCTTGCAAAATCATGGGGCCAAACATACTTTAAATTACATATTAAAACAGATGTCAACTTAATCGAGCCGAGAATATTAAAATTGGATATTAATAAAAAATTAAAGCGAGAGGTGGACAGATCTTAAACAAAAACTAATTATCTCTTAAATTAATTCATTAGTTGTGTTCATAAGTCCACAATGATCTTAACAAATGGAAATCAGAACAGATATCCAGTTTAGACCAGTACTTGCTATTAAAATAATAATTGAATCTATCAGGTCATAGAGAAAAATATGATTAAAAAACTAATAAATGCATAACAAAATAACCAATAATACTTTTTGTCATGGTTGAGATACTTTTTTTTTTTGTTTTTTTAAACAAATTATCTTTTCATGATTGATATAATAATTAAATGGGTTAAAATATTCCTTATATTGATAAAGATACAATTTGAAATCTTCACAACTCAAACATTATCTATGACACTCTCGGGCTATTGTAAAACAATATCTACGAAAAGTTATTGTCCCAATCAGTTTCAGATATACAGCAAATTCCGACAAATCACGTCTATATCCACAACCAGGTCATTGATTCACTCGCTTTTTTGTTTTTTTTTAATCTCTACTACTAGTGCTTTATTAATCGCAATCCCCTTCGTTGCCTCTGCTATAGTGACAATTCTTATTTATGCCTGATAATTCCTCCGTCATCGGTGTCTGATTTGCTCTCAGAAAATGAACAATAAGAAAACAAAAGACCGACTGGAAACTAATTCCGCTATTCTTAAGGATTCGTTAAAACAAAACCTAAGAAAACGAATAAAACTTCACCTCATAGATCGATACTAAAAGTAGATTTATAGAGAATACATTATTATTTAAAAACAATGAAAATACAATAATAAAAACCCAACACACCTTCACGCTCAGCTAGAATGCATTCCAAGGACCATTGACACACATGCTCTAATCGATCTACGATGGAGGTGGAAAAAAGGAGCGGGAAGGAGAAAGGGGGCAGGAAGGAGAGAGTCGTAACTCCATCCCCCCCTCCCACTTTGCTATGCTCTCTCTGCACTCATGGTTGAGATACATTAATTCATATGAGAAACCAATTTTTTTTATTAAGAGATGGGTACCAAATTGTTGTGAAATTCATTTATCGGAGATAATCAAAACTATTAATTAAAAAAAAAAAATTACGTATACCAATAAATAAAATCCACATAAAAATATTATGAATGCCAGTAAATAAACTCTACATCAATTAGGTACCATCTCTCAATAAAAAATTTGGTAATGGCGTAGTACTATTTCATGCAATGCATACCAAAAGCTACTTTAAGCCTGGGTTAGACTTGATTTTCCCACCTAATTTTCGTATCCAATCAGTGTGCCAGATCTAATACCGTAAATATATAGAAGTGTATTATTTTTTTTAGGTAATATGTGTACGTGTACTAGTCCTGTCCCTTAATCAAATCACATCAAAATGAACAAGTAAAGTCAAACATGTAAAATATTTAACTTAAATGATGGAGAATTGTGGAGTCAGAATTTGAACTCCATGTGACATAAAAATGAACCTAGAGATTCGTGAGATATGTTAAAAAAATAATTTACTCTACACAGTAAAATTTTGTCTACTGATTTAACAAATTCTTTTAGTATGACACTGATTTAAATAAGACATGTGTTATAATTTTATTGGCTCTAACTTGCATGTCACACTATCATAATTAATATGTCAAGTCAATGGACATAATTTGATTGTAGAGAATAATTATTTTTTTTGACATACTTCGAGGACTTCTGAGTTCAGTTTGATACCACATGGAGCTAATTGCAAACTAGGTAAACCACATGAACTAATTTTGCATTTTTTCCTAATTTACATTATACTTCCTCTATGAATTGGCTCAAATTCCATCTCAAAAAGTAAAGCCCAAACACATGAAATATTTAAAATAAATGAGGGATGAATTGTGGAATGGTTTGAACTTATGACAATGAGACTATATTAAATTATTACTTATTTAAAAGGTATAAGTTGATAAAAATGTGTAAATTTAATCATTTTATGTATATTCTAACAACAAATAAATAGATAGGGCAATTATCGTTACCTAAACCCATAATTTTTTCTTTTTTTTTTCTCATTTCTTAAAAATCTTCTTAACTTGTGAATTAATTAGAAGCCACATCTATCCTCATCTGTATGTATATTTCAAATGTACATTTGTCTTGATAACAACCTTCATGGAATTGATTATAAATATTAATTAAAAAACTACGTAGATGGGTAGGAAAGCAAACACATTCACAACAAGATTTAAGTTCTAATAAAAGCCCAGTCATTGATGGGTTACATAGAATCAAACAACAATAAAGGGAGGGACACCCCAACAACAAAGCCCAAACAGAAACAAAACGTTAGTTGATGGATCATAAGCAACAAAAACCCTTCATTTCCCAATCTCTGTATTTTGTCAAAGCACTATAAGCGATTTTTCCATGTTGCTCCAATGTTGGCACCATTTGACAATTCATTTCCCTCCCTTCACGCTTTCTTTTCCCAAAAAAAAATTAACATAAAAATATTTTTACTTTTTTTACTTTTTATATCACATTATTTACTTTTTTTATTACTATTCAAATAAAAAAAAATGAATACAAGACAAAACTTTTTCATTTTTCAATACAAAAAAATTTAAAACTTTATACTACATCAATCCACGTCAGCTACAATAACAAAGGCAAAATGGTTTGCCAAACATCCCCGTTGTCACTTGTTTGTTGTGCTCTCAACACAAACGTGACTTGAATCTATTTCTTCTTGCATAATCTCAAGCAAATTTTTATTGCTTTTACAATTTCTCTTTCAAAGTTTAAAAACTCATAATTTAGTGTATCAAACTTACAAAATTTGCAATCTCACGTTTCCCATTAAGATTTTGGGTTAAATTAGAAGGTAAAATGGCAATTACCTTTAAATTACAATTATTTTTCTTTTCGAAATACATAGGTATTTTGGAAATTTATCACTCCTCTGTTAGGATTTAACAGAAAATTTCAACGAATAAGTAATGTTGCAAATTTTTTAAATTTTAATACACTAAATTGAGAGTTTTAAAATTTTTCTTTTTTTAAAAAAAAAAAAAATTGCAAAAGTGAAAAAAGAAAAGAAAAGAGGAGTTAAATCTGCTCCTTTGATGCTTTGAAGGCCTTAAATCCACTTTTTTCAACTCATTTTGTCACCAATATAACCTAGAGCTCTCTCTCTCTATATATATATATATGCTATAGTCTATAGAGATCTTCCCATGGCCATGAATCAAACCACCACTGCTCGAGAACAAGTTGCCAGCAGCATCTACATATACATACAAATGCATTCCATAATTGGAAATTCCTTATGCAAAAATCATTAGGGACTAATATTTGAAGAAAGTTTCCTACAATAATATAGTTTATAAGAAATTTTTATTAGTTAATATGTAACTCTCTGATTAACCCCTCTTGTTATGGGTGGTGATCTTATGGGCCTCTTTCTAAGATAGTTTGTGTGGAGATTTTGATGGGCTTGTACGTGTGATGTGTACCCTGGCCTACTCCAATTATGAAATCTACTTTCATTATCCACATCTATATTAATATTCCAATATATATATATATTGTAATTTTTCTTAAAAAGATATTTAAGCGCTAAATTATTACTTTTATACATTTAGAGCTTGAGTTTATAGTAAGATTTATGTATCTTGACTCAAGTATCTACAGAGCTTTAGAGTAGTATAAGAATAATCAATAAATTAAATTGGGTACTTAATGATTAACAAATAGTAAATTAAAGTAACAAATGATTTATAACTTTAATTTGATTACGGATTATTTCGTGAAGGGGTCAAATACAATTATAAGATGTCATTGAGAGTTTTGATTAATCAAAATAAATATTATAGCGTAATTATAAATTGAGTGGAATAAAATGTATTAATAGTAACATAGAACAAGTAATGAGTTGACAAATGTTCTAGGCCTTTGGAGCCAGTCGATTCTCAAGCTGATTACTCTCAAGTGTTTGACCAAATTATACAATGACACTCCCCCCATTGATCGTGTATGTGTAAGTGGTATATACTATGTTTGCTTTATCTTATGCTATGCTTTCATGATACTCGTTCTTGGAAATTTTTCGTTCTATCTTTGAGATATAACAACTTGAGTCAGGATCCCCGGTGATCGCACAACCTTTACACATGGGGTGTAATAGTATGTAAGACCACATAGCAAGTGAAAAGACGTAGCTTAATGATAATTATTTTGAAAAGTAAATTTTTATGTTTATGATCAAATAAGAAAAACTTTTGAAATTCTAAAAAAAGTAAAATAAGTAAGATTTTTTGCTATGTGCTAGTAATGATTAGCTTAACCTTTTGGGATAACTGGTAATTTAACTTGGTATCAAAGCCAAAGGTCTTTGGATCGAATCTTAACTTCGTCAATTCACTCTTCATTTAAATTAAATATTTCACTTGTTGGGTCTCAGTTATTAGAAGGGAGTTTGAGCTCACACATGAGGGGGAGTGTTAAAGTAATGATTAAGTGATTAAATTTACCTCTTCTTATTAGTTTAAGCTTTTAGGACAACTGACAATTTAACACTATGAAAGAATTTCATAAACTTTTGAAAAAATTAGAGTTATCTTATTTCATTTTTATGTATTCATTAATTTTCCAAACTCACCCCATTTTTCAATTGATATAAATCATAATAATGTAGAAAGTCAAGGTAATTAGTAACCAAAGCGAGTCTTGACAATATTTTAAAATAGGGTTAATAACTTTTTGAGTACCTGAGTTTTGATCATGAGGTTTTTTAATTTCCTCCTAAGTTTTAAAACATGACAAAACTAGTACTTCACATTTTAGAAAAGACCGAATCACAACTTATAGTTTGAAAAATTCTATGGGAGTGGCCGACCACCCTTAGTTTGACCTTAGTCAGCCATCCCCAAGGCCGGTCTGGGGGTGGCTAAGGGCCACGGTGGCCGAACCATCCCTAGTGGGTGGTTCGGCCACCCCTGGCCTTGAGCCACCCCTAAGGTCAAACTGAAGGCGGCTGGCTCGCCATAGAATTTTTCAAATTGGAAGTGGTGATTCGGTCTTTTTCAAAATCTGAGGTACTAGATTTGTCTTTTTTAAAACCTAGGGAGGAAAAAATAAAAACATTAAAACTTAGGTACCAAAAAAGTTATTAACCCTTTAAAATAAGTGTATGGTGACACAAAGTAATTAATAAAGAGTTTTCACTCACAATGGTTAAGTTTTATTTTTATTTTTATTTTTTTAAAGTGTCATGGATTAATAGCTTAGTTAAAACTCTTTTGAAGTATTAAAAGAATTTTATTTTCATTTATTGGAGTTACTAATGAGTTTATAAATCTTATACTGCTCAATTGAGAGCACATAATCACTGCCTTGGTTCCTTTATGGGATTACGGTGTGATACAAACTACTCTTGTCCATTTGAAGGTTGCCAAACTGCCTCATAATCATTGGGGGGTGGCATCTTAGTAGATTTAGAGGGGACCGAACTGCTCACAATCGTTGGTCAAGGGTGAAACCCTTTTTTGGCAAAAGGGGTGGCCTCCATTTATTTTATATGTTTTATAATTATTTTTTGTTGTAAATGACGCGTGTCACAATATAATTGTTTCCCACATGATACTCTTACCATTTTCATCTAAATTTTGGACCGAAGTTAGGTTTAATGACCTATTTGTGTTTTTTACTTTTTCTTTTTTTAATTGAATTGGAAAAAAGAGTTTTAGGGAAGAATTTTTCTCTTTCTTGATCTAAATGGAAAAGAGAATGTGAGATCCTTTGAGAATGCTTTCAAAAACAAAATGGCAAACGACCCACTTAACAAGATCATGTGCACGAAAATTTGCATGACGACACTTTCAAAGCGTTCCAACTTTGAACTTCAAGAAATTATTTGCAACTCACTTAAACCACATAGAGTAATTTTATATATGTTTGTTTTTTTAATTTTATTAAATTGATAAGCTTTAATCACCAGAAAATACGGTCAAATGACATTATCAACTTAATTAGAAATTAATTTTTAATTGACAACTTAGATTTGGAATATTGGTTATCCATTAAACTCTTCATTTGTCTATTCTTCTTTTGGCCACTAGTCCTTTTTTTTTTTTTTTTTTTTAATTTGGCAAAAAAATAAAAGAAAAAAGAAAAAGTTGTCTCTAACAAAAGGGGAAAACGGTGCATTAAGGTCTATGGAAAATTGGAAAATACGTCCCGAAAAAAGGTCTTTCGAAACCGGGTTTTCCTAAGAACCGGAACTCGAAGCCAGATTTATAAGTATTTTCTTCCATTAAATAATTACACAGATTTTATTTTTTCTTTTTTCTTTGGTACCAATAATTACTTTGAGAACGGAAACAAGGAGACTTCATTAAACCAAGGCATTATAGGCATAGTTCTTCTTGATCCATTTGATGCTCCCAAAGCCTCTTCTCTCTCTCGCTCTCTCCGTGCAACAAAACCCAGGTTAGCTTTGAACCCAATTCATCAAAAATTTCATAAACCAAAGCCTTAATTCACGCGTGTGTTGTCGCTTCGCTTTCATTTGATGGAATTTCTGCACGTCTGCGTATGTGTGTACTGTAATTCAATTCTGTTGGGCTGTCACTTTTTCATTCTCTCATTTTACCTAACAAAGTTTTGGAAAATTATGTCGGACCCATGTGCTTTGCTTTGAGTCCAAGAGCTTTGTTGCATTGTGTTATGTTTTTTCTTTTCTTTATATTTCTTTTTTTGAAAATTTTTATTGATGGGTATGGGATTTAATGTGTGCTTCGTGTATGATTTTGCGGGAGAGTTCATGGGTCGATTCATTTAGTGCATATGTTGCTTCAGATTTGGTATTTGGAGCCAACATTTGGGTTTATAGAGACCCATTTGGGGTTGTGTGAATTTGGGATTGTGAATTGGTAGTGGGTTTTGGAGAATGTGGGAATGTTGTGGCATTCGGCTTGAGTTCGTGTTTCAGCATTGTTCTGTTTGATGTTTTAGATTTGTGTAGTTGGTGAGTGAGGAGAGAAAGGGTTCCTTGTGAAGATGGCCGATGCGGCAGGGTTTATAGAGGCTGCAGGATCAAGATTTGGTTCGTTGGAGTTGATTGGGAGAGGATCATTTGGCGACGTCTATAAAGGGTAAGCGTTATTGGTGCCATTTTTCTTCTTAATCACTCTGTATTGTAATACACATTTGCTTTCTTGGTGAACTTGTAAGTGAATTTTATGTCGTGCTATTGGTTTTGCCATCTATTCAAGGTTGTGAGATCCCCATGATTGTTGCTTTTGCAGAATAGTGATCTTTTGTTTCCCTCCTCCCCTTGCAAGAACAGGATGGAGGGTGAGATCATTAGTTCATGACCCAACTTTAAATTTATTTAAAGTGGCATCATGATAATTCTATATAACATGCACTAATTTTTTTTTAAAAGTGATGATCTTATAATTAAATCATAAGTAACAAGCAATTCATTGAAGAAACGTAGAGGCACAATGCCCAAGTACACGGGCTGTACACAAGAGAGAACAATTATGTAGTAATATAATTTGTGAATATTTTTTTTTCCCTAATACAGTATAATACAAAAGCAGGAACTTGTTTCTTATTTAGTATGTTGCCCAGTGAGAATAAAAAGAGCCTAAAATGAATCATGTTTCTCTCTGATTTAGGCCAAACTAAAGTGTTAATCCATAAAGTTAAATTTGCCGTGCACTGTTCAATTTTAATCTACATTTAGGAGCTGGCAGTACAAATTATCACTCTGAGCACTTGATTGTTGGGCCTGGCACCCATTCTCAGTCATTGCGCTAGTGGTTAGTTTATTGACTTGCATTTTCCATTTCAATCTGGTAGTTCAATTACCCAAAGCTTGTACCAATCACATCGAACAGTATAAGGTTGAATTAGTGGCTCAGGTTACGTTGTGTATTAATCATATTGTAGGATCCATGGTTGGACTAGTCGCACTCATGTTAACTTTCCATAGTTATGAAGTCATCAGATCATTGATATAGACATGTGATCAGTGTATAAATATTTTGGTTGCTTAGGACACAACAAAAAACCAGTAACTTACCTGTTTTCTAAGTGATTAAATATGCCCCCTTTTTTGAGATTAGGTAATGATGTTGTCAAGAGATTATGTGCACACTTTTGGATTTGAGTGATTCGTTTGTGTCCTTTAACAACTATGTAAATTATGTTTGCACTGTTAATTAATAATAAAGGAAGTATTCTTATGTAGTTTTTAGTACTTATCAGAAGATTCAGTTTTTGTATTTTTGTGGAACCATGCAATTTATGAGGGAATGATGATTGTTGGCTCATCAGGACGTTGATGTGAAGTAGGGGTACTTTTTTTTTTTGATAAGTAAAGATTGTATATATCTAAAAAAGCGCAAAGCGCCTCTTAAGTACACAAGAAAGTATACATAGGTAACCCACCACAAAGCCCAACAAAACATCCCAAGAAGACCCAACCCAAAAGACCCTACAAGGAACCACAGTCAGAACTAAAACCACAAACGTTGATGTGTAAGAGTTTTTATTGTTGACGTTGATGTGAAGGATTTTGAATGAGTTACTGATGCTTCATGTAAAAAGTGAAGCCAAAGTTGGTCCTACTGTATAGTAGTGAGATTCAATCCCTTAGAAAATTTCAGAGTGGATTGAGGAAGATGATTGGTGAACCTTGGTTTTGACATTAAGATATTTCACATTTGCTATTGCAATGCTTTATTTGCCCCCTTTAAAACCAAATTGATTAGGACAAATTTCACTAGGTCTTTCCTATCTTGCATAAAACATATATCCTGTAATAGCTAAGGAGAACATTTGTGTTAATATCCTACTCATATGGATATAGTATTAAAACAAATAAGTGAACACTGGCCTTAAATAGTGACAGATGAAGATTGAGGATTCATGTAGTTCTCCCCAATTAGTTTGGACTATGACTTAGTTCAGTTGAGTTGAGTAGCTTATACAAATGTATCAAGCATAAAAAAGGCTGAGGTGGCACCACTATCCCTTCTATCAATTTTAGTTGTGCAAGCTAGATCTATTGGGAATTAACTATGGCCAATGCACGATGTGTTGGAAGTGTGCAAGCTACTATGACTTAGTTCAGTTGAGTTGAGTAGCTTATACAAATGTATCAAGCATAAAAAAGGCTGAGGTGGCACCACTATCCCTTCTATCAATTTTAGTTGTGCAAGCTAGATCTATTGGGAATTAACTATGGCCAATGCACGATGTGTTGGAAGTGTGCAAGCTACTATCTATGTGGCCTTGGATCAGAAGCCGCCAAATGATGTACATGGGGCACACAAAGAAGACAAACTAGTAAAAATAAGTTACACTATACCTAGGCTGTTGTAATTGTTTAAATAAATCAATGATATCTTGAAGAAATCAACTTCTTGTTTGGGCTCTAAGTGGAAGGCTTTTGCAGGAAATCAACTTCTTCCAAATCAATTATTTTAATTCACATTTTGTTTTGTACTTGAAGCAACGGGACATGTTGCTTTCATTGGAGTGGTGCATTCACTTGTTTGACTCTTTGGCTCTGTCAAATACCAATGATTTTGATGGATATGCATGTTAGCTTTAATCTTAGTTTGTGAGTGATCATGATTGTCTCATGTACAGATTTAATTGTAGTTTGTGAGTGATCATGAAATTTAATGTTTAGTTAAGGTGGTCATTGAAGTTCAATCATCATAATCTGATGAACATTTGCAATGTGCTGATGACCCTGATGCCTTTCCTGATTTGCAGGTTTGATAAGGAGCTAAACAGAGAAGTAGCTATTAAAGTAATTGATTTGGAAGAGTCGTAAGTAGATACCTTCCCACGTATTTGTTTTCAAATTTTTAGATTTTAATTTTAAACATCAGATGCTTGCTCTTTCTGAGATTATTTTATTTTTTTAATGAACTTAAGATTTTTGTTTTTCTTTGGGTTGTTTCTTCTTCTCATATAAACCTTTTGAAAAGCACAAAGTGAAGGACAAAATGCCCAGGACCACCTGATAACATGTTGTGTGAATACTAAAAAAACCAGTATTATTACATGGAGACTTAAAAATGTTTTAAGCCCTTGCCCAAAACATGAAACAAGTAGGAATGTCTGTTATGTGTCTGATAAAACTTTTGGGCACATTCCCAAATGGCATGCTTAAAAGGATTTAACTAGAAGTTGCCCGCAACTTCCTTCTTATGTCCTTTTGTTGCCTTAATAAGAGTGAGCAATGCTTGTGTTGGATGTGCTATGCTACATAATTTAACACTAGGATACTGACGAAGAACAACCAGAATCTTTAACAATTTATCAGTATCCTCAAATCCTAGGTGGTAAGTTTCAACATGCTCTATTACTTGTATCCCAATCCAGGGGACTTGGGGACATTTTAGAGGGTTCATGTTCCTATTTCTGAACTTTTTGCACTCAGAATTCATTATTGAAAGTAATAAACTAATAACCTGAACTGTTGTTTTCATTGACCAACAATAGAAAAGTGGGGAATCAATTTATCACCTCACTCTTCATTGTGAGGTGGCAAGAGAATTATGAAGTTCTTTTTCCAGTTGTTTGGTGTTGCATGGGTTATGCCTCGAAGGGTGAGAAAGTTGTTGGTGAGTTGGAGACGACAATTGGGACACTGTTTTGCTTTGGAATTGTGGAGGTTGGCTTCTTTGCATTTAATACGGTGTTTTTGAAGAGAGTGGAACACGAGGAGCTTTGAAGATCATGAGACTGCAATGTTAGAGTTGAAGAAGATGCTGTTCCAATCTCTTTATTCATGGATAGTACCGTTCAATAGTTCGACCGTTTCTAATTCTTAGAGTTTTTGGAGTTTATTCTATTTCTATACATTAGGATTCTCTTGTTACTTCCTGTGAACTAAGGTTGCACTCATCCGCGCTTTTAATGAATTTGAATTACTTACAAAAAAAAAAAAAGAAAAAAAAAAAAGACATATACTCCAGTTTAGTTTCCTGCTGACAGATCACATATGCCTTCCACTCTTTGAGCAAATTTCTTACTTAAGACATTTGTCCCCCTCATTCAACCCTCTCACATTTCATGATAGCAATTTAGGCTTAATTAAGAACCAATAAGAGCCCTTCCCTTAGTCTTCCTCGGGTTTGGTCTCAGCGGTGGCTTGGTGGAGCCCCGCCCAGTCTGGTGGCACTTTGGGGACTTCATTGTCAGCACTTGCGGTTGTTGATTGCGTTACATAGCCTTATCCGCGGATTTCTGCCACAGTGCTTCGTCCATCATATAGTGCCAGTGGTGCATCTGGGTCGCACTCTTTTACCCGGGGGGATAGGTCACACCAATGGTCCTTCTTAAGTCTGGCAACACGCTAGTGCAGCCCTCGCCGAGGGCTGATGTCCTCTCTCTCTCCCTACCTCTGTTTTAGCTAGGGTTGTGGATGGGTCAGCTCATTTATGTAGTGAGGACGGATGGTGATGTCTGTCTGCCTTTTTCTTTTGAGGAGTTTCTTCCCTCTCTGGTCTGTGTTGCGCAGGCAAACCCAGATCGGGTTTTGGTTGCTAGGGAGGAGGTACAACATAAGGTTATGCAGGGGGGGTAGTGCAGGTGCCGTGAAGGGAAAAGGCCTTGTGGGTGGTGTGGGGAGAAGAGGTGCTTGCGCTTCCTAGCCTAAACCTTGCAAGATGGCTTCTAAGAAGGGCTGCTTCCTGGGTTATGGACCTTTACCGGGCTGTGAAGCGGGTTGTGAGTTATTCAACAAGGCTGGTGGTTCTCTGGAGGCTTCGTCTCCCTCCTTTGAATTGCTTGTGGGAGCTAAGGGGGGTGTTCAGCAAAAGGAGGGGTGTCTTTTGGTTGGGTTGGATGAGGGTGATTATATTGGGAATGGGATGTATGTTGCTCTGTGTGGTGATGGTGAGGTTGGAGAGGTCCTTTCTTCCCCTTTGTGTATTTATCCCCCCGTTGCGTTGGGAGACTCCTGGTACTCAGATTTGGCTCTTCATTGTGTCAAGGAGATATGTCCTATTGTGGGGATCTCTTGTGTGGGTAACGAGGAGAAGACTTTGGCTCTTTTGACTTCTATTGAAGAGGAGCATCGTTATGAGGAATTGTCATCTCTCTCTAATCTTGGTATTAAAGGCATCAATGAGTTAAAAAATTTGGAGTGCTCCATCAATTGTGATGCTAGAGGCGAGTGTTCAAGCCATGGCAAAGGCAAGACCCATGTCTCTTAGCGTTGTGTGCTGTTTATGGGAGTGTCATCGTGTGGGGCTTCAGTTGGTATTTTGTTTTTGTGGGACTTAAGGGTGGTGGAGAAGTTGTGTGTGGGTGATTTCATGTTGGTTGTAATTATAACAGGGTGGTTGTTCTTTCCTTTGTTTTTGAGGGTGTTGGGGGGTTCTTGCTCTTTCTAGTTGGGTGTTTCCTTTTTGTGTACTTTTGGTATACGTAGGGGCGTTTTATGCTTTTAATAAAAAAAATTGATTACTTATAAAAGAAGAGAGCCCTTCCCTTAATTTTGTCTCAGCTAGAACTCCCACCTTTCGAAACATAATTTAGAAGACATGACAATCTTTTTAGTTCTCTATTTTCTTTGCTAACTAGTTTGGAACTAGAGGCCAACTCCTTTTGGGAGTAGCTCGCTTCTATTGCTGTAAGCAAGGTGATTAGCTCCTCTTTAAAGCCCGCACATGATAACCCCACATGACGAAGGATTTCATTCACTTTTTGCAACACCCAAGTTGAAGACTCACCTTGCACCAAGAAGTTTCTCATTTGCATTTGTGGTGCAAGAGTTCAATGGCAAAGGTTCCTTCCAAGAGTAAATTCCATATCCATACAAGGTGGGATCATAATATCACAAGAACTGAGCCATTACTCACCCCACCCCCACACACACCCCCCCCCCCCCCCCCCCCCCCCCCCCTCCTCTTCCTCAATTCCTCAAGGACAGAAAGTAAGGGAGAAGGAGAAAAGTCTGGCAAAGGAACCCACTTTCCCCCTTGAACCACAATAGTCCACTCTGAAGGATTAGTATCTGAGTCAACACCCAAGGGGCCTAGACTGGTAGCAGGGCTAATACACCCTACACAAACACCCAAATCAACCCGGCTCACCGAAGAAGCCAGTGGAGATCCTCTGGGCTGGGTGGAGCTCGTGCACCTAGGCCCTTGCCCAAAGAAACAGCAGCCCCAGCCCACATCTTTGCCACCCACTAAAAAGTGGGTTTAAACCTTGGCGAAGCACGCGTTTCACTTGGGGGTAAATCAGCCTTTTTTTCCTATTTAACGCACGTTTGACTTGGTCCAAAGTTTGTTATCCTATTAGATTTATTTCTTCAGTACAGAAATTGATGACATGTTTCTTTTTCTCTGCTTCATTGTCTTTTTATGTGACTTTGTTGGCTAGTGAACACACTTTCCGGCTTACAGCATGCTTCATATTTACTCGATGCTTGTCTGACTGTTGCTTAGTGAGCAATGTCTAAAACTAGCTTTTCCATTGCCTTCTGCAGAGAGGATGAAATTGAAGACATTCAGAAGGTATTACTTCACAATTTTGTTCTGCTAGTTTATCAAATCTACCATAATTTTTTTCTTTTATAAGTTACAAACTCACCTTGTCAGTCTTGCACCCATAGCCTCACCTTTCAACCTGTTCGCATGATGGGAGAAAGTGCCATTGAGTTACAGCTTATTGGCTTAAATCTTCAATAAATGAAGATCATGTTGCTTATCTATCTTATTTTTATGCCAGGAAATTTCTGTTCTGTCACAATGTCGATCTCCATATATTACTGAGTACTATGGTTCCTATCTCCACCAAACTAAACTATGGATCATAATGGAATATATGGCCGGTGGCTCTGTTGCTGACCTAGTAGGTTACTTCTATTGCTTGTACATGTTTATTGCATGAAAGTTTGAAGTTGCTCTCTTTTAAGGATTTGAGTACTGATGAAAATGAGATCTTTGTCTTTTTTATTGTGCAACCTCAATAAAAATCGTATTTCCTCTATAATTGGCTGGTTTTATATTTTGGGTTTGCTTTACAATAAAGAATCTATTGCCTCATATCAGAGCAATATCAATGCTCATCTAAACTTGGAGGAGAACTAACTTAGTGGCGCGGATTATAGAACAGTTGCTTCATATACTATGCTTACTTTAGTATACTACATTCGTGTTTAGTGTTATGCTAATTGAGGCTGTATACAGTTGATGACAAGTGCACTTATTTCTTAGGTACTTATCTTTATGTTCTTTCTCTTGTATGGCTTTCCCTATTTTCTATATATTTTTTTTCTGTAGTTTCTTCCAACCTTGTATTTTTTTGTTAAAAGAAGGAAAGAAAGGAAGAAAAAGAAAAAAGAAGAAGAAGGAACTACAGCGATCTTTTATTATTTAGTTATAAAATGCATAAATGGTCTTCGCTTTAGGGTTCATCCCTTATGTAAACCATCTTATATGTTCCAGTAGCTACTACATCGAAGGCTGCATCTCTTGGGAGTCACTTATATAAAATCACTTGTGGTTATTAGGTAATTGAGGCTCTCAGCAGCAGAACAACAGATTGGCTGCTATCTTAGTGGTATTGTTTTCTACAATGCTATGTACACTTTTATTCCCAGGCTTAGAGTTTAACATGCAGGCACCTTTGGTGAATGGCATGTTGGATGATGTTGGCCACAAAGAATAGGGGGCAAATTATCTGGTTTTTGGGTGTGATTAAGAAATAATGCAGAACTGGTTGTGTTTCATCTTTTGTTGATACATGGATCCTTTGCGAGACTAATTGTGAACAACTTCGTAACACCACTTTAAAGTTTCCCTTACCTTTTCATATTCATCCATGTGGAATAAACAGTGTGATTTTGTTAGCAAAGATGGTCTTTGGTTAAGTATAAAGGAGAAATCGACTTCAACCAATTCTCAATATATTTGGGCGTCCACATCCATACCGTCCATGCACTGACAATGAAATATGAAGTCAATATCTGATTTGGGAAGCCATCTATACTGGGTCACTATAGATGTCCATTCAACTTAACATATCACATGCGTAATATGCATGGATAGAGAAATATATCCAGTGTTGGCTTAGTTATACCTGAAGTGTATAAAGAATTGGCCATGGATATTGCTTTTGCAAATGAAAAAATATATAAACTGTAATATCTTTAGGTTTGCTTAATTATTTTACCAATGTTTGACAAACTTCTTCTGCGTACTTTGAATATCAAGGGCAACTTCTAATTGAAGTTGATAGATTGAGTTGTTTCTTTTCCTTTCTTTTTATTTTCATTTCTGTGTACGTCTTTGTGAATGCAAGCATGTGCATATATACACATGCATATTTGTGTTGAAGATAATTTTCTACATTGCATAGATGTCTTCCTATATAGTTTATGTATGCTTGAGCCTTCTTCTTTCATCAATGATATTATTCATGACCACAAAAAATGCTATATTGCATATACTCTTCTTGAAACTAACAGAGCTTCTGCTTCTGCAGCTCCAGTCAGGTCCTCCGCTGGATGAAATGTCAATTGGTTGCATATTGCGTGACTTGCTGCATGCAATTGAATATCTGCACAATGAAGGAAAGATCCATAGAGATATTAAAGGTATTCTTCTTTTCTCTGAATATCCATATAGCAGAAGTTCTGAGAAATTTTCCAAATTTACTCTGTTCTTAAAGATTTGGTACATTTGATATACAGTGTATGAATTTTTTGTTTTCCCTCCACCTGCAGCAGCTTCATAATAATTTTTCAAGTGAACTTTCTTCCTTTTCTTTGTAAAATCTTTGTTGTGACATCCTATATGATGATTTTTGCAGCGGCAAACATTTTATTGACCGAGAATGGTGATGTTAAGGTATAACTTTTATGCTCAATGGGGCCTACAATTTGCTTAATTTTGTATGAAGGGTGACTAAGTGGAGGAACATAGATAATATGAGTTGAGTTACATGGATTTGCTTGTGGCCTTCTGCATTGAGTGGGTGACCTTGTCACAGGTTGCAGATTTTGGTGTTTCTGCACAATTAACAAGGACTATATCAAGAAGAAAGGTACTCAAGTTTGCCAAAGCTAAATTGTTAATCAGTTAACTGTTGGGATATGCGATTTAAATTTTTCTTATTATGACTTTGGATATAGTTGAGGTGCCTTGTTTCATGATCAATGTGTCTCTTCTTTTCTGTTGTCATGAGCAGCGGGGAAGGGGGGGTGGGGGGGGAATCAATCTATTAGTGGAATAATTGGTGGTTTCTTGGTGATGCACTAATTTGTTTAACAATAACAGACATTTGTAGGAACGCCTTTCTGGATGGCACCAGAAGTTATTCAGAATTCAGACGGCTACAATGAGAAGGTATCTCTGGAAACAGTGTTTTGGATCTTTTCTTTTGGGAGTTTTGATCAGTGTTGCAGCTCTTGCACCCTCAAGCCCACTCCTCACTTCCCTTTCACCTCAATTTCTCTGTATCAACTAGTTAAGGCCTTGAACTTTGTCACACGGGGCACCCTTTTCTTGATGCAGGCAGATATCTGGTCTCTGGGGATAACTGCAATTGAAATGGCCAAAGGGGAACCTCCACTCGCAGATCTTCACCCTATGAGAGTGCTTTTTATCATACCTCGAGAAAATCCACCACAGGTTATCTTATTACTCATTTGATTCTTCTTGGTAAAGAATATAGAATACTGATGTTCTTTGCCTGATGGAAACATCATTCTTCACATTTTAGAAGAATCATGATTCGTGTTTTTTGTGCAGCTGGATGAGCACTTTTCCCGTTTTATGAAAGAATTTGTTTCATTGTGTTTAAAGAAAGTACCTGCAGAGGCAAGTAATTATTGCCTCCAAATATCTCCCACTTATTATTTCATATTATTTTTCCTGTTGAATATTCTGGGGTGTGGTACAAATAATCACATAGTGCATGTCTTTGAAATGGTAATTTATACCTTCCATATTGGACGTATTCAATTGAATTCAATATCTTGGATCATATGGGCTTCCTTTGCCACCATTGTGGTAGAGCAAACACCGTCTTCACTCTTCAGCATAACCCATTTAACACCAAAGAGCACAAAATGAGCTGACCACTGTCCTTTGCTAGGAAGCATAGATACTTCAAACGAGTAACCATACCCGCATCAGATACATAAATGAATACTCCTGGATACTGCATAACTCTTTAATCTCTCTCTCTATGAAACTAATTATTTAGACAGATTTTTACTCCTTTTAGCAAATGTTGTATTTAAAAATGTTTATCATGTCCATATCGTCATGTGTATCCCATATCCGTGTTGATGCTTCCTAGGTCCTTTGCAGCAGGGTGATGGAGCAACATATAACTATTTTGCCACTTCACTAACTCATACAACACCAATCGGCTATAATTTCTTCCTCTTTATCATTTTAACTGTAATTTTTGAAGTGAGTTGGTTATTGGCATATAAGCAGTCTTCCTTTTATCTGGATGCCATATCTTTTGATGGAATGTGAAGAAAAATGCGTATGGATATTCTTTTGCATGGTAAATCATGACATTTATCAAGAAAACAATGCTAGTCTGGCTAGTTGCTTTGGGGGCAAAGGTCCTCACCTCTAATGCAAGTCTTGACTATAAATTAAAAATATGTTATATGTCATTTGTTGCAATATCTTCTAGCTTTTTTCAAGTTCTGTAATGTTTTTTTATTATATTCTTTTTAATCAATTGCAGAGGCCAAGTGCCAAGGAACTTCTCAAACACCGTTTCATTAGGAATGCTAGGAAGAGTCCAAGACTTCTGGAGAGAATAAGGTGCAATGTGTTGCTTTGTGTTTGTTTTCTTTTACTTTTTCTCTCTACTTTATGAATTTGGTTATTGAAGTTCAAGTGAGTGAACATCGATGAAACAATTATAATGTCATGCATCTGCGTCAAGACAGTATAGATTTGAGGTGCCTAGGGGAAATTAAAACATCCTGTACTGCACTTGAGGTCTCAGTTCTTAAAACACTTTCTTAGATGCATGCACCAGCATGCTTGTCATGGTAATAAAATGCTAAAATAATGTGTTGGTGCAAAGGCCGCTTATTATTAACATCCTGCCTTTTATTTTCTTGATAGAGAGCGTCCAAAATACCAAATAAGGGAAGAAGACGAAGACATTCCAAGGAATGGTCATAAAGCTATATCGGAGGCATCTGATACTGTTAAGGTGAGAAGAGATCCAAGAGGAGAAGAAACGGTTCGAGCCAGGTATGTTGACTCTGTTGATTACTTGTGCTTTGCTTGCCTTTTTTTTTTTTTTTTTTGAACTCTTACTTACATTTTCTAATCTGCAGTGGTCAAGGGAAACCCCTGAAAAATGCTGGATGGGACTTCAGCATTAGTGGATCACAGAGTACAGGGACTGTTCGGAGTGTTGTAAGACCGCCTCCAGTAAGAGAAAGGAGACCAGAAAATTTATACAATCATGCTGCCCAAAGAAGAACACTCGAGAGTGGTAATCAATGGTTACCTACATCCGGAAATGCAAATCATGCATTGCCAGAGGTTTACTCTGGGAAAAATGCTAGAGAAGCATACCACAATGAACATCAGGATAATTTCCATGATGATGTAATCATCTCTCTCTCTCTCTCTCTCTCATTTGTCTAACTCTGCCTGTTTTTTGGCTCTAGTGAGTTGTTTTATATTATGGATGAAAGATACGGGATATGGCTACTTTATGTTGGGGGATGTTATACGTAAGCACAAGTTCTGATAGTCACCCTTGTTTCAACAGGCTAAAAATCAGCCAATCTCTGTATGTATTTCAGCTAGTAACTTGGGGCGTTTTATGACCAGATTAAAGCTATATCGAGTTACGTTTTGGCACATGGGATTATCTGGGTTAATCAAAGACTTAGCTTTCTTCAGGAGTTGCCTAATAGAGTTTGTACATTATTTGGAGGAAAAACAATACAATAAGATGATTTAATTTTGTGACTAAATTAAACAGAAGTGGTTGGGATTATTCAAGTATTGCGATTAGATTAAGCAGCTAAATTTACCAAATTTGAGCTTCTAATAATCTACTTGAAGTTGATTATCCAAGTTTCAAGTTAATTGGTTTTCAAAACATTGATGTACAATAAACCTCTTAAGTGTCAAATCTTCTAATGTTAATTGAATTGCTCAATTTCCAGGATGAATTATCTGAAAGTGGGTCGGGAACTGTTGTTATACGATCGCCGAGGGGATCTCAGTCATCTCCATTTCGTGATCAAAGCATGCTAGTATGTTTTCTGTCCGGTTGTTATTAGAAAATTGAAGTGCGTACTTCTCTTTGCTATGCTAGCCAGCATTTGATTTGAATTAACTGCACTGTGTAGTCTAGCAGCACATACACATCTTTTGAAGATTCATCTACCAGTGGAACTGTAGTTTTCCGTGGCCAACATGATGATTCTGATTCTCCTCGGACTCCAAAATCCAGATTGGGAATTCAAGAGAGAACTTATACTGCCTCACTTGAAGACAGTGCAACAAACCTTGCGGAGGTTGTTTTAATTTCTCATGTTACTTTCAATCTTTTTTATATTACTTCTAATGTGCCTAGCAAACATAAATAATTAAGAGTCAACTTTTTAAGATTAGCTCAGAATATAATCTGAGCTAATTCCCCAAAGCTTAGAATTAGCTCAGATTATATTCTAGATGCTTTTTTATTTGTAAATTACTCACCCAGTGGGTCTTCAACCCAAGTGTACACCCTCCACCATGTTCTTATGTGAATTATGGTTGAGATGTGTCTTCATGCGTCGGTTTATTGCATTTTCTGAAGTAACCCAAGAAAGTTGTATATATTTCCAAATATAATTTTGAAATGCCCAAGTTTGTTTAATTACTCCCAGTGTGACATTCTTAACCCTATTTTTCTCATTAAACTTCATGATCTTTCTACAGGTTTTATTCTGACATTTTTAAAGATTTTCCGGTTCAATAATGTTTTCACCACTTGGGTTCCTGACTTCCTATCTGACAGATCTGCTGATCAATATCAGAGTTTGATATTATTATTGGCTTTCCTAATCTGGAATGTGCTGCTAAACTTCTGTTTTTATATGCAACTTCTGTTGAAAAGCTTTTCAATTATTTGGTTGATATGTCTAATTAGGCAAAGGCTGCACTTCAAGGAGGGTTGAAGAGAGGAAATGCAAGAGAAAGATCTGCAGTGGGAAAGATCAACAATGAATGGCAGGAAAATATTAGAGAGCAGATGACAAGCAGCTCAGATTCTTCCAGGTACATCTATTTGCTGACATGCTGCTAGTCTTTCAGCGGACAAAGTTTTCCTCCAAACTGGGTTGGAGAAATTTCTTCCAACCTAGTCTGTAAAAGTGACATGTGTTCTTTGAACATGTGAGATGCACATGTTTTTTTAATAGCAGGGATGAAGTTGAATAAATTTTACTAAAAACTTATGTGCATCTCACATGTTATTAAAAAAAGGTATACGTGTCACTTTTATAAATTAGGTTAAAAGAAATTCCTCAAACACAGTTTTGAGGAAAATTTTGTCCTCTTTCTGCTGCTGCTGCAAAAAAAAAAAAAAAATCAGGTTTTGGTTATTACAATTTTTTAAGAACAACGTTTCTACCTCAGACATTCTCGTGAATACTTTGATGCACAAAAAGGATTTTCAAGATCACAGCATGCAAGTGATGATGAAGAAAGTTTAAAAATAGCATCATCATCTGTGCCATTGTCGGTTTTGCTTATTCCTTCACTTAAAGAGGTGAGCACCCAAAAGTGGCTTCTTTGCATCACTTTCTTGAATTGTAATTTTATTTGTTGGGTGATACAAAGCTGCTTTTTCTAATTACGATTTGTCAAGAATGAGCCACAGTTTTTCCAGTAATGAATTCATATCTCATAGTTAGTTTGTTGTCAATGAAGTGGGGCTAATTATTCTGAAAATGGGGGTAAAATGATACTGTGACTGGAAAGAGTTTATAAATGCTAAAAACATAATTGGTCTTATTAAATTCTGTCACTGATACTGGTGCATACAATATAAATTATTTTAAGATATCGTCATCATGCATTTGTTTTCAAGTTATGTTCAATGAGTGACTTCAACCTCCTATTTGGTGTGTATAATGTAGGTCATTGCTGAAGATCCAGAAGGTTCGGTTGTGCGTGCTGTTGCAAATTCACTCATGAATATGGAACGCAAGAAGCCTGGATCTTGTGAAGGTCTTGTAAAGAGTTTGCTTCAGCAATTGGCAAGGTTCATAATCTCTGTTCACATTCTCGTCTTGATCCCATGTCTTATCACTTAAATTGGTGCGTTCTGTTACACATAGAAATTCATGTAGAAGATAAAATTGTCTGCAGTTCAAAGGATTCTTCACTGAAAGACCTACAGGAGCTCGCTGCTCGCTTGTTCACCAAGGGCAAGACAATGCCTGAAGAAATGCAAAATGCAAATTCAGAAACAGATAACAAGAAAAAGCAACCGAACAAGGAACTTAATTCAAATTCCAATTTAAGCCCACTTGCAAGATTTCTGCTCTCAAGGTTAGTCAAGTGATTGTCTCTCAGATTGTTGTGTTTTGATTTTAGAGTGCTCATTATCTTAAGTAAACTCATCTTGAGACACTTGTCACCTGAAAATAAAAGATTTAAGACAACCAATTAAAGGCAAACTCAATATGTATATGTGCTTTAAGTGTCTAATTTGTTTATGCAGATGGCAAGGCCAAGTTTCACGGGATCTCAATCCATCTTAATTGAAGATGTTTGTCCATGATTGCACATCTTTTTTTTTTTTTTTTTTGGTAGTGTGTTTCTTGTTTATGCATTTATTCTGATTCGATGTACATATCATCATTGTAAGAAACTGTGTCTTTATTAAATTTATATGATTATTTTTCGTTATTCACATTTTTGTTTTGTAGTGGCAGCATTGCTATAATTAGGGGTTTGCTACTATTACATTAAAATTGTAATGTTATCACCGATAATTGTATTTATTGAATAATTTTCAGTCTGGTTTGCGGTGAATGAATGACCAAACATTTTGATAATGACTTATCTTTTTCAACTCTTCCGATGGTTTAAATTTTGTAATTTTCTTCCTCTTCCGATGGTCTCTATAAATGACCACTATGAAATCTTGCAATTTGTTGTACATGCATAATTCACTTTATTTTATTTTTTGTGAGATTGTAATACAACTAGTTATACATGTTCATATTATAACAATACCATATGATAACATCATATACGTAGTACTAGTATGATAACATCATTTACGCAGTACTTATCAAAAAAAAAAAAAACATCATGATAACATCTAGTTCATATTAATCTAAGTTGACATATTCACCAATGTGACTTGTTAAAATATGTGTAGCATAAAAACCATGTCAAAATAGAATTCTCAATCCATTAAATAAAAACTAAAATTTCTAGGCATTCATCAATACGATAATCAACAAATTAGATAGTGAGGCATCTCATACCCCTTGTAATTTTCCCTCTGCATAGTTTCCCTGGAAAGAAAAAAAAAATGTGTTTATAACTACTACATGTTTTCTCAAAATATTCCAAAAAAAAGTGTAAGAAGTTCTCTAAAAAGTATGTTGTATTTTGTTTTTTTTTTTTTTTTAACAAAAAATTGAAGTGTGTTTCGTTTGACAACTATTATTATTATTACTATTATTATTTTTTAATTTAAGTTGAAAATTGTATATTTTGTGTTTAAGAGAAAAAAAAAAAAAAAAAAAAAAGCTTCCAAACATAGCTCTAGATTTCTGTTATTTCACCCTACGTAAGAGCATCACCGATTAGCTCCCTTTAAAATGTACATTAAGCTAAAATTTAGAGAAGATTCATAAAGGTACCCATTCATCTAGCTCTCCATCCTAACTCCAAAATAATTCTGATCAGAATCTCTCTCCATATTTGATGCTAGTTTTTCTTTAGCCATTCAATAATCAATATTTTATTACTTTCATTGTTTCCCCTCTCCATTCATTGTTTTCTGTTTAGTGGTTAGTTTCAACCAACTAACAATCAATAAAAAATAATATTTAGTTAAAGTAAAAAAATATTTAGAGAGCTTAATATTTGGTGCTTGTAAAAAGTAGTTAGATAAAATAAGATTTTTTAGCTAAACTCTAGAGAGCTCATTGGTGATGCTCTAACGGTAAATTTCACCTGCTCAAATGCATTTCAAAACCATTAATCACATGGCCAGGAGGGGTGTTCTCAAGCACCTTTTAGCCTCTTTTCACAAGGACATTTTCTCAAATGACTACAAATTACCATAAGATCAATCAACCATAAGTTAAAGCTAAAAGAGACGTATTAGACCTTGTACAATTACACGTAGAACATGACTGGTATAAGACAGAATTTCATTATATAACTTGTACAACTGCTTAAGCAAATAAGCCTCAAACTTTGACATGATGACTAGGGCAAGCCAAGTAACTCTTTGGTCAAAGGAGTGACTATAATTTAGCATTTCGCTTAAGTGAGGCGGTAACGAGTATAATCCAAAAAGGAGCACGGATTTGGAGATCTACTATATGCTTCACGAGCACCATCTACTGTATCACAGTCAGAGGTCATCATGGTTGTTGATCTCTTGCAGTAACAGGCCTCAGACTACAGCTAAACATAATGTTGCTTATTTTGCTCAAACCTACTTATTTCTCCCATGAGAAGGCTGCTTTGCAGGAGTCAGCTTCCGGAATGCAGCATGTAAAATCATACCTACAAAGGGGTTTCAATAATAAGAATAGCTCCGGGGCGAGGGGGGGGGGGGGGGGGGGGGGTGGGGGGGTAAGAGAATCCTAACAGAGAAACACAAGTTTATCAAAGTTACCTGCATAACTGATGCTAAGTGCACAGAACATAGCCATTTGAACATTTGAATACATCAGAATAACAGCAGCCACTGCAAAGATGATATCCAATCAGTGTTATAAGGCATAACCAAAGATTATTTTGACTCCTGTAAATAGCTTGTAATAGAAGAGGCCATTAAAATTCTCTGGTTGTCAAACGTCAGCAAACAAGATTATCTAAAGGGCAGAACCATATCCCACCATCCCAAGACTCCACTTAGATGGGACCAGCAATAGATTATTAGCTTTAAACAGGTTGAAACAGAGTTTTTGTACATTTTTTATTTCTATTTTACAATGTTTATATTAACATCAATGAGAAATAAGGGAATATAGAAATAGATATCCACTGCCACACAGGAAGAAAGGCAAACCATAGAGAGTATTTGAAATATTTTTTTTAACACATTCAGTGAGTTTTGAGCTCACAATCCTATCCTCCACCGTATTCTTACAAGGGGAGGAAGTGCAATTTGGAGTAGAGCTTATTGGCAAGAGTATTTGAAAAGATTATGCTACAGAACTAACAGAAGACTTCTGGATTCTGGAAGGCAAGTATGAATTTACAGGGCACTGTTGTAAAGGATTTGGGGTGTAGGGAATAAAACCATGCATCAACGTGAACAATAAGTGTGCATGGTATTTGGCTTATTAGCCCCACCCACCTGCCTCTCAAGAAAAAAAAAACGAAGAAAAACTTTAGCCTTGAATGGAATTGAATACTTGGCCAAGACCGGCCTTACTTGTGAAGAGTTAATATGACTCTCCAAGTTATAGACCCCAAAGTTCTCCATCAGAAAACAATATCATCTCACAACATTTCAAGTTCATCAAAAAAATAGGGTGTTAGGGAGGGAGTTCCACATGCACCAAGCAAACTCTTTCCTCCACATTAGGAAAATCATCAAAAATATATATCTCCTAATTAATCATTAAACAGTCAAAGATCATCACCGTAAGGATTTATGGAAAAAATATAGATGAATACCGTCCAGAGACAAAAGGGCTGATAACATACCACATTGGGCAATGCGAACCAGACATTGTCGAAATACTGGGTATTGATCTAATCCCCATCTATCACTACAAAACTTGAAAGCATCCCATAGTGCCAAACATGATATCAATCCAACAAGAGCAAGAGGCATCCGATACCTATAACAATGAACATCAAACATAGAATTACAAAATAAGAAAATCTGTCAAGTGGGGAAAGGGGAAGAAAGAACAAGAAGAAATAAAAAAGAATTGTAAACGACTGTCCACTTCAAAGGACCAGCTATTAATACAGGCCACCATGTATAAGACAACTCTCACATAAAGGTAAATAAATGGAAAGGCAAGCAATTAGCCTCTTTCTGTTAAGTGAGTGAACAAAATAGTTCTGAATATATTATATGTTTGCTTTCTTTCTTTTTTTCAAGAAAATGAAAACTCACTTCAGTCCACTCAAATAACTGTATCAAGCTCGGGTGAATTGAAATTATGCTTAGCAATGAGAAGAACATCAGAACATGTATATAAATAGCCAACTCACTCAATACCTCAACCATATACGTACATAACAACAACCCACATTCTGTTCAAACAATATGTACTCAAATCATAAAAGATCCCTAGATATCAACATGGATACTTGAATTTTTCAAGCTCCATTTAATCGGTATAGAAAAAAAAAACCCCAAATTTTCCCACTTTCCCCATCAACCAAACAGCACCCAATTCCCAAAACCCACGCAAGAATCCAAAACTAAACAAAAACATAAATTTAGAGATACAGAGAAAGGTGCGCGAGTCCGTACAGACTAGACGCGAAGAAGAGGATAAAGAGGGTGGCATAGTTCCTGGCATAGCGCTTGACATTCTCGTGGACCCTCAGCCTGGCCTGAGCCGGCGTGGACGG
The DNA here is from genome assembly GCF_965113065.1 of Corylus avellana. Lineage (NCBI taxonomy): Eukaryota > Viridiplantae > Streptophyta > Magnoliopsida > Fagales > Betulaceae > Corylus > Corylus avellana. The sequence continues at coordinate 4,672,304 of NC_142492.1, read as the reverse complement.
GAACGAGTAGGAGTCGCAGGACCCAATGAACCCATAAGTCCAGGACGGCGTTGGGGCGGAGAAGTCGAGGGTGGTGAGCTTGGAGAAGGGGTTGAGAGTGAAGAGGGAGAGCAGGGTGAGGACATGGGAGAAGAGAACGCCGGTGATGGTAAAGGTTGAGGTGGTGATGGTGGCGGCAGTGGTGGTAGCGGTAGAGTCAGAGCTTGTGGTGGCGGTGGAGGAAGAGCGGTGGTCGAGGACTTCGAGATAGCCGGAGTCGCGGAGCCATGATTCGAAGGCGGGTTCGGGGACGCTGAGGGATAAGGGGTTGGACGAGAATACCATCTCCCCAAGTTAGCACCAAACCAACTCCCAAAACGTCGCTTTTCTTTTCTTCTTTGGAATTTGGGGCTTCTTTCTTTTTCTTTTTTATTTTTACAGAAATGTCCACCAATTCAGCTTCTAAAAGTAATATTTGTATTATTATTATTTTGGACATATCCACACAAGAGGAGACGGAGAATTTGAATTAGTAATTTTCGCTTTATGAGACGTGGTCCCTAGTCGATTAAGTTATCCTTTGATAACGTAATATGTGTATCTTGACATATAAGAAACAGATTTTTTTTTTTTTTTAATGTTATTAAAAAAAAAAATGCTAAATAACACATGTCACATTTAGACTGAATTGTAAGAATTCTCCAATCCAATTAAGAGAAAAATTTATGTCAGTTTAAAATAATAAAACTCCCTTTGTGTAGCGAGAGGAATTATATGTATTATATGAGTAATGTTATAAAGTTTTTTTAGAATTCTTTTAAAATCATTTTAAATATGATATGACTTTTAAATTACTAATAAATCAAAGTTTAATACATCATGTTTTAAATTCAACGATAATTATAAAAATCGCGATACATTTTGGCAGGACCACTGGGATTTATAACATTACTGTTAGTGGTGGAGAAAATTCCTGTAATGTCAAACACATCTACATTTCATACAGAGCTCGACAAAGTGTCCTTAACGTTCACTTCTTCTACTCCTTCCACATCCAGAAAGCGCAACGAATGTCGGCCTCTTTCAGTCATTTCTTCAAACGTCTTTCCTACACACTCCCACGCCGTCGTCTCATCCACCCATCTCCCTCTCCCCTCACCCTCTTCCTCGCAACCGACAGGGTGAAGGAACCATCATCATGTATCCCCCGTTCACTCACTGCAAAGCTTTCAACTTCTTCTTGTACTCCAACAAAAACTGAGTCTTTCACTTCTTCTTACCTCTCCGTCCACATTCGCTGCCCAAAAGAAGTGGCTGTGAGCTTCTTTTCTCTCTAACTTTTATTTCTTAAATGAAATTCCGAGCCACATACTATTTGCTCTTACATTTGTGTCTTAGACGAAGAGCCCATCTATCAAAGTTTATACATATGCGTGTGCGTGTGTGTAGAGTAATTATTCTTTATTATGTATTACTTGGGTGATTGACACAAAGGAAATTGTTGGAAGTATGGTCTAAGATGAATTGATTTGATGAATGTTTTTAACAACTTGGGTACTAGTTGCAACCTCTCCAAACAATGTGTTCCTGAGAATTCTATATTTGTAAGCAACTCAATTGGCAGAGAGGCCCAAAACAGTTTATAGGCTTGGTGTTTCATCGGTTTACTTATTCTTGAGCTATTATGCCAATCTGTTAAGGAAATAAGTACCAAGAAAATCTTCAAGTGAAGCTTTGATATAAGATGTTGGAGTATCACCTTAATCGAAAAGCTTAAGCTATGAGTATTAGTCAATTACCTTAGATTGACAACTTAAGTTTGTTAAGGCCATATTCTGCCTTGTGCAGAAGCTTTTAGAAAGTGTCATGCTTGCAACTATAGGAGCTCACACTATCATGTAAGCCACATTCACTTAGTCATACTTTACCATAGGTAAGAAAATCAAGAACGCTATGAGAGTCCACCACATAGCAGCCGCATCCAACATTTATCCTGTCAGCCCAACAACTTTTAGACCACTTGTTGAGTAAAAAAACACCTAGAGAGTCTGGAACTGAGGCATTGATATAACATATTGGAATACCACCTTAACTCAAAAGTTTAATCCTATAGTTTTGGACCTAATTATATTTTATTTACCACTTGAAATTTGTTGTTTCTACGCAATATGAGATTATCACACTTAAAGCTCTAATAATTTCTACCTCACATGTGAACCTCAGCCATAATGACCATACTCCCCTTCAAGTGAAAGCTTTTATAAAGCTCTTCACGAAATGTCACACTTACAACTATATGAGCCCGCTCTATCATGCAAGCGACATGCAATTAGTCATACTCTACCATGGGTAACAAGATAAAAAAACATATGAGACTACTATACACCATCTCCATCCACACTCGTTTTGTTGAACTATCGGCTTTGATATCACTTGTTGGAGAGATAAACACTTAGGAGTCCCTAAGTGGGGCCTTTATATAACATGTTAAGACATAACCTTTACCAAAAGCTTAGCCCTATGAGTTTTAGCCCAATTATGCTGTATCAACTACTTAAATTTCTTATTTCTACTTCTTGTAAGATTCCATCACACATGAAACTTCAGCATAATGTTTCATCAATGTTTTGTTAGAGTTTTCATGAAGTGACATGCTTATCCAGTCAGTGTGGCTTGAGAAGTGGTAGATGCAGTAAACTTTCCTAAAGAATCAGCTACAATTTGTGATGGTAAAAGATAAGACTCATCAAACGAATATTCAGCAAGAAAGAGAAGATATGTTTCTAACTTGTAAATCACATTATTTTATAAAACTTTTCACTAAAGCATGTAGTTAGATATCTTTCTATGTATCATCATTATCCCTAGAATCAACGTTTGACTGTTTTCTTATAACTTATCATACTTGTCACAAACATATCTACTTTATTATTGTCACAAGCCCTTATTAACAACTTCTATATAGTACGATACCATATGGGAATTTGGATATAACGAAGATGTTAATCAGAAGCTCATTTTATGAGGATGTGTGTCAAAATCATTTTATCCACTAGGGAAACAAGAAGGAGCATTATCCTGGATGGGAAATGTCATGATCCAGAGAAGCTTAAGTCATATATGTGCTATATCCAAAGGACTAGTCGGAATTGGAGCTTTCTAGAATCACTTATTTAACCTAATTCCACCAAATACATAATCACTATGGAGACTTAGCATATTCCCATGTAATGCCTTGACAATCTATCCATCAAATATGAGACTTAACTCAAAACCTTTACAATTTGAGGTATTACAATCTCTACCACTCAAATTCCTAGCATCTTTATTAGGGTCCATGTTGTGTTGCAATGTCCTAGTGCCACATGGCGTTAGTAGGTTGACCCTGATATCATTTGTCACGAGTTGATAAACCATTAGTCACATCTGCCTCCAAAAGGATTAATCACAATTTGAACATAAATCATTTACATAGCCCATTTTCACTTGTATAGAACTAATGTGAGATTCAGCATATGTCCATGCAATGCCATCACTTTCCTCCACTCAATATGGGGCTATATACAAAACCTTCCCAATCCAAAGTATCACAGGAAGAATGGTGAAAAAGGACTCCTAGAACTGGTCATATGTTGGAATTAGGGCTTGTCTTATGAGTTAAGGCTTTGTTAAGTTGAGTGAATTTGCAAAATTTTAACAGTGTGTTGCTTCTATGTTCCTCAGGATATGCTTTCTGAAGCTCTTTTATGCTTTGGTGCAAGTTCTATCACCATGGATGAAGAAGACGCCTCTGAGAATTCTGACAAGGTGGGTCCTCTTTGAATTTATTACATATATATGAATCTGTTTGTCTCTATTTTGTATTTACTATCCAGCTTCTTGTGTGAGACAATTGAGTTATCAAACAATAATGAGGAATAAGCAATCAATGGAAGATCATATCTAAACCATGGTTTCAGATCATCTGTCTATCATGTTAAAACTGGTCTCTAAGTTCACTTATTTTGATTAATATAAGCTCATGATGAGGCAAGATGCTCTTTGACATTGTTAAAAACAATATAGTTTTGGAACATGAGATTTCAGCGTAGTCTTTGTAGCAAGCAAATAGAACGCAGAAAGCAGAGCTTGTGAGCTACCATTTTATGCAATACTAAATGTGGTAGGGAAAAAAATGAAAAGTTGAGAGATAAACATAAAGTGTGATACATTATGGAAACGGTTAATTTATTTTATTTTTATCTTTTTCTGGGCAAGAAGATAGATGAATGTACCATTGAGAACATGTCTCCCGTAGACTGTTGGATATGATTAAAACTTTAGGATTCCAGATTATGCTGATCAAGTGATACGTATTGCATGTATGATAAAATAGCTACATAATAAATCTAGATTGAAGTTTTCATGTGTTTTTCTTCTCTATACAGGAGCAAATTTATTGATAGTCTGTTAGGCATTTCATCTGAATGGTGAAGGATTATAATGCGTCATTTTCTTGTCCAATTATTTGGAATTGATGGGACATGTCTTATCTGTTGTTAATTACGAGTTATAGCCAAAGCTATTGAAACTAGTAGATGAATTTGGTTAAGTCCATTGTAGGAGCTGATTTTAATTGAAGATGCAAGAATGAAGGCGCTGTAATATAGCACCATATAGAACTTGGACTAGATTGATTACATGATTGGTTATGTTGCAAATTGGCTTGACTATATATGTATATAGTGGGGAAAAGCTTTTTCAGGTTTATTCCTGGAAATGCCTTACCTCCCTCTCTTTAAGATTTTGTTGTTTCTTTCTTTCTCTCTTTTTTTTTTTTTTTTTTTTTCTTTTTCTGTTCTCTCTCTCCCCTCCCCCCCCGCGTACCTCCCTCTGTTTAGATTTATTACTGATCAAATGTGCTTGACACGTCCGTAACTGAGTCATGACAAGCTAAAGTGCACAGATTACAGTTGCTAACCATCGACAGTTCAATGACTTGTTGACAGTGTGGTAACACCAGAGAAATTTTACAGTTATAACAACAACAAAAAAAAATGTTTTGAAAAGTTCACTTACAAATAACATTTTATGCAGATTTCTATGGATTCTATATTTCCTGAAGGAAAGGATGTAAATGTGTGCATTTCACGTGCTGCTAAGTCTATAGGCTTGAAAGAGATTCCTCATTATGATGTTAAAATGGGTGAGCAATCCGACTGGATAAGGAAAGCTCAGGTTGATTTACTTTTCATGCAACCTTTATTGCACTATGAAGCTCATTATTATTATTATTATTATTTATTTTATGAAATTCTTCTACTTAGGCTGATTCTGTTGCTTGCTTGTCTTGATTCTTGAAAGAAATTCCCACTCGCCCCTTAGATCTGTTGTGTCCTTTATTTTGTAACGTTGAATTTTCCATGATTTTTGTGATTAAATGAAATGGATTTCCTCATTTTAGGGGAATAACCATTCCCAGTACTGATGGCTCAAAAAATTTTCTACCCAAAAAACCCTTCTTTAAAATTTTTTTTAAAAAAAGTATGGTTTTACAGGAATTTGGTTGAAATTGATTTTTTTTTATTTTTTTTTTTTCTGAAGTGTCCTGTGGATGTTGCTCTCTGTTGGCAGCCTTTGCATTAACTGATCTAGGAAACAGCACTTGGCTGCACAATAATTTCTTTGATTAAGTGGTGGTACAACATGATCTAGAGAATGCAGTTGCACTTGCCTACTTGCAGTAATCTTTGCTGAGGCAAAGTTTTTGACTGAGCCCTCTTTAGTTGCTCTAAAAACCCAATAAATAAGTAAACCTATGAGCTCAGCCTAGCTTCATTACCCCAACTTGCAAGCTTGGAAAGTCAAACCCAGTGAAGCTCTTGCGGTTGCAGCGTAAATCTATGATGCCTAGTTGTCTTTGCTTCAGGAAAAAGTAGTAGCATAGATGTTACTCCAACCCATCTTTAGAAGTCTACGTAGATGACACCTGAAGGTGGCAGAATGCCAATAGCTTTCAAAGCTTGTATTTTCTTGGTAACCCCCACCCCCACCCCCCCACCCCCCAACAAAAAAAAAGAAAGAAAAAAGGAGGAAGAAAAAGAACAGTTCCTTTATCCACCATTAATGATTGACCACTGCCATGAGTGAGTACATATGGAAGCAATCCAATCAGTATTACATTTGCAAACGAGCCCTTGGGCTGATGGGCACTGATATTTTCTCATCCTGTGCTCTTGAAGTACTATGTGATGCGGGTGCATAAACCAACACAAATCAGATCAAACCCTGTTTCAAAATGATTCAAGAAAGAGGATATTGGTCCCTCCAACATGTTTCAATTGGGGGCGATGTTATGGGTTCCCACCGAGCTCTTTCTTTACTACTAGCCTATAACCATTAAGAGGCTCACAATAGATTGGATTTCCAAGGATTATAATTTAGGTATTTAAAAGATTACATTTTTAAGTGATTTTCGAAATTAGTTATTTGGTTATCAGAGGATACCTTGTAATCTCGTAGGTATATTTCATGTCCGTGTAGTCTTAATACATTAGAAAAATAAATGAAAATATTTAATGAAGTAATCTTAGGCTACAAAACAATTCTATTAGGAAAGCGTTTAGTCTAATAGTTCTTTGTACATCCTCGTGAAATCCATCAATCTTCATCACGTGTATGGCCTTCACCCCTTCCTGCATCATTATGGCTTCCATTTGAAACTTGACTTTGAAATTAAAATTTGCCTTGTGTTATTCGCCCATGCTCATACACGACTACTTTTTTTCAAATTTTCCAATGAATGAGAAATCAGTTGAGCTTGTAGAATTATTCATGGATCTATTTCCTTTTTAATTTCTACATGAAGAATTAAGTTCATTGTGCTCAATAAGCCCCAAATGTCAGGCTATGATGATTTACTCTTATTCTTTATTATATTGTATGAATATTTGATTCAAATATGTTCATTTTTCACAGGAATCATTTCATCCAGTTGAAGTCACTGAAGGAGTTTGGGTTGTGCCAGAGTGGATAACTCCCCCTGTACGATCAGTCTTAAATCAACTTTTTTAAGGGGTTTCATGCAATGGTTGCTCATATCTCATTTGCTTCTGAAAAATCTGATGTGGCTTATTGTTTTGGGCCCTTTGTATGGCCTTAAGTTGTGAACGCTCAATCTGCTACAAGCATATTCTACTTCTGAATATTCAGAAAAAGATCATCAAAACGTGTGAACACATAATCACATTTGCTTCACTCTACAGGATGTTCAAGCAACAAACATAATTCTGAATCCTGGATTAGCATTTGGGACTGGGGAGCACCCTACAACTAAGATGTGTCTATTGCTGCTGCATAGCTTAATAAAAGGTGGAGAACTTGTCTTGGATTATGGTACAGGCTCTGGGGTTCTTGCAATCGCAGCAGTTAAGGTATTCTTTTTTTAACGTTGTGCATGACCCTTATACTTTAAATGAAAACGAAACCTCATTCATTAATGTTATCATGAACCTTAGCATATTGCAGTTTTCCCTTTGCTGTTTATCTGGTAGCATGCAATTAACTTCTTGATCATTCATGGCTGGTATCATCAATATAATCTTAATACAACTTGACTGCTGCTTCTTCTTTTACCCCTTTCTTATCATATGCATTGCTTACTACCCCAATCCCATGTTTGTTTGAAATTTCTTGGATTCTCCAAAATTCTCGTCAAAATAAGTCATTAGCAATGATTTCCTTTTGTTTTTGAAATTATTTTCTATAAAATGAAGAATTATTGCAAATACCAACTAATCCTCTAATCCATATGCATTGCTTACTACCCCATTTTCTTATCATATGCATTGCTTGCTACCCCAATCCCATGTTTGTTTGAAATTTCTTGGATTCTCCAAAATTCTCGTCAAAATAAGTCATTAGCAATGATTTCCTTTTGTTTTTGAAATGATTTGCTATAAAATGATGAATTATTGCGAATACCAATCCACCAATCCAACTTTGTCACTCTATCTGGGATTGCAGTTTGGTGCTGCCTTATCAGTTGGAATTGATGTAGATCCCCAAGCCATTACATCTGCATGCCAGAATGCTTCCCTGAACAACATAAGACCTGAGAAAATGCAATTACACCTGGTTCCTGGTAAAGCCTGTCCCCCCTCCATGAATGAAAGGACATGTGGAGTTGTGGAAGAACCGAAGTCAAATGGTATGGGGTTTATCTGTGGAACAGAGCAGTATGATGTGGTCATTGCAAATATACTTTTAAATCCTTTGTTAGAGTTGGCAGATAATATTGTCTCTTATGCCAAACATGGAGCAGTCGTTGGTCTTTCTGGTATTCTATCTGAGCAGGTATGTTCCCAGCATAGATGAATCATCACACATGACATGTACCTAGGTGAAATTTAAGAAAATTACGATAATGGCTAGAAATGGTAAAGTTACGGTCAGTGTGGCAAGCTCACCGAACATTTCACAGTAGAAAATACTTTTCTGAACTTCTACCATCCAGGTTCTGTTTTTCAGTTGAATATTACATAAACCATGTCTTATATTGTAGAAAGCACGTCATTCTAAATATTAAAGAAGTTGTCAACTTGAAGTTTGAACACTTTTCAACTATGCATATGTTACTATTAATGCTCCCTCTGTCCCCAAATTGTAGTCCCATTTGAGAGTGCAAATATTTAAGAAGAATACCCCACATACACGGTCACTTTTTAACTTTTTCCATTTTTATCCTACATTGTACTTCTTATTTGAAAAAATAATTTGTTTTTAACTTTTTGTTAGTACTATTGTGGAGGCTATTATGGAAAACCAAATACAAGTTGCTTTTGACTTTTTAACAAGGGATAATAACTTTGAGATATCCCAAAATGGAAAAGAATGGACTATTAATTAGGGACACATGGGAGATTTTTTTTTTTTTCTTTTTTTTTTTTAGGTAAAGTAATCCTTTAAGCTAGAGAAACAAAACGCTTTGGTTTCTGGGAAATGATTCATTGAGGAGTTCCACTGGTTTTCTTAGTGGCTAAAGCTTCCATGCATTAGTTTTATGCTACATACAACCTAATTTTGTCTGATTTTCTTGCCATTGGCATACATAGAACCCTGGGTGGGATATAGAAATCTTACTTTATTGATATAGATCCCTAGACCAGATTTTGTTGTGATCATGTATTTTATGCAGGTTCCATATATTATAGAGCGATATTCACCATTCTTAGAAGGCATATCTGTGTCAGAGATGGATGACTGGGCCTGTGTGAGTGGCAGAAAGAAAAGAAAATCTTGCTGACTGCTGAGGAAACTTTCAGTTTGCAAAAGTTTGATGGTTGATCATTGAAAGCTTGCAAAAGTTGCGGAACTTTCAACTTTCAACTTTCAACTTGCCTTGATTAAGAAGCTAAGCAGTTAGCATCGACCGTTGATCATTGCTGTCCGATGCAAGCCTATGGTGTCTGTCTGGTAGATTTCTACAGCCTGGAAGTTGCTACTTTCTATTTCTTCTTGTAATATGAACATTTACATGCATGATGCAATTTAATTAACATTACCAGCTTTATCCAAGTAAAAGAGCCAACTCTTATTTTCTGCCTTTGATGTGTAATTAATCTGTCATGCAGGAATGGCTCAAAGAAATGCAAGGCTACAGGAAAAGTCACGGAAGTCTTTCTAATCCGATATATAACATCAATAAGAGCAAGAATTATTAAAGAAATTACAAAGTACAAGAAAAACAAAAATTCATGAATTAAAATCAAAAAGTACAAAGTTTATTTTGGGAAGAATCTTGGGTCTCCAACAATGATTTGATTGATGATAAAGAAAGATAATTTTTGGTTCTCCCTCGATGAGCTTCATTAGTTTCATTTGTTTGCACCAAGTGTACTCTTAACAGTATCAGCAGCCCCTTGCGCCTTGGACTTCAGCTGCTCACCGCTCTGCAAATACAACGCCATATGTAAGCAATTAGCAACAAAATGAAGCTTAAACATGGAAGCAGGTTGTGTTAATACACTTAAAGACGCTTTTGGTCAAATCGAAAATGTTTTCAGTTTGCACATTATTTTTCGTCGCACTAAACATCGAAAAATATTTTCCAAAAAACCATTGTATGTGGAAGCAAAAGGAGCCTTAGTTAAAACACTAATATTGAACCTCTTGGCATGATTGCTTGGCACCTTGGGCAGCATTGTTTGCCTTGTCCATCATGCCGCATGTCTTTTCCTGGAATTCAAAACATTCATATCAATGTCATATGTAGAAATGTTCATACATGAAATGATTCATCTGTCTTAGATGTATGATGCATACGCATGAACATGTATGTAGTATAACTCACCTCAGCTTGGCCCTTGGTCTGGTCAGCTTGGTGACTTGCATTCTGGGATTGGTCCATCTTAGTTAGTCTCTGTTTGGAAGAAAAACAAACACACAAATGCAAATGCCTGAGATATGAAATATTAAGTCCAACTTAATTGGGTGATGGATTAATGTGAGGGAAATTTTTAATTTATAAGATTTTCAAACCAATGCATTGCTTTGCACGTGTATGCTTGTTGGGCATTAATTTTGCCTTTGGACCAGGAGGGAGGAGCTGCTTCTGATGAGACTTATTATTCCATTCAAAGTCTGTTATGATTTTTGAGGGATATGGAGACTTTGTCCTTGAGAAAACGGTTGGTTTTGGGTTAGAGAAAAGTCAATGTTATTGAGTTTTTCTTTTCCCTCTTGGGGTAAATATATAGCTTATCAAGGCATTTCAATATTTATTTTGCATTGGTACATGCATAAAATTGGGACTAGTTTAGAAGACCATAGTCTCAACATATGAATGTTAAATAATAATAATAATAATATCCGCTCGGCCAACCCAAGTGATCATGTATTATGCGAGACCAGAAACCTATAGTTTGGGCCATGTTGCTCAAACCCAAACCACGAGCCCCGGTTACCCCATGGGAACTAATGTGCCAGCACAACAGTAGCATCAAGAACGTTAAGAGTGATGCACATAGAATAACTATCC